>NW_027187358.1:18331512-18459411 GCF_028583685.1 Petaurus breviceps papuanus
AGATAGATAGATAGATAGATAGATAGATAGATAGATAGATAGATAGATGGACAGATAGATAAGATAGGGATATATAGAAAGATCAATCTACTCATAAATGGATGAGAGCAAGCAACAACATTAAACAATAAATTATGAAGAAGAATCAGAGTAAAGTATATCTTGGAGGAAAGGAGTAGGGAAAAAGATAAGAAGGAGGAGGAGGAGGAGAAAGGAAAAGGGAGAAGCAGAAGGAGAGAGAAAGAAAGAAGAGGAAGAAGACTGTTCACATCATAAGGAGAAATAAACAACTGGAAAAATGTGGAAAGATGGCAGTTTATTAGGAGCTTGGGGAACCCAGATCCCCCTTATATACCCTTATAAAGCTCTAAATATGCATCAGAAGAGACAATGATAAGAACAGAGAGATAGTTACAAGATCTCTTTTATTCATAAGAATGTTCTAAGGGTCCTGCAGAAAACATGAGCAGAGACAAAACGGGGTAAACAGAAAGTAATATGAGAAAGGAGGGTTATAATAGAGTCTACAAAAGGATACATGGCAAGACCAGTGCCTCAGGTAACATTCAGCACTTTCTCCTCCCACCCTTCCACAATCAAAGCAGGACACAAAATCAGAATATTAGACCACATAACAGAGAGTGCAGGACCTGGCAGGATAGCTACTAGGCAGTACACCTGAGGAATAGTAGATGAGATAGCCCTACTAGAACCCACTTACACATTGCCAAGGCAACCCATATTTGACCTATTCTAGGAGCCAGAGTAATAGAAAGGACAACAATGCAAACGCAAAGCACAAAAGAACCTCCTACTTGCTACCAACACAGCCAAAAACCTCTACTTGTGACCTGCCAGGTTCATAGCTATGAATGGACATAACTGTGGAATGAAAACTGAGCAAGAAGGAGCCAAAGTAGGAAATACCATACACAATAAAGAGATGTGGACTGAGAATGGATTAAGAGAAAACACAAATGAAGAGAGTAACCTTAAAGCATGTCAAATTGAGCTTCAGGGAAAATTTCCTGGGTATCAGAAGCATGGGAGAACTTGGAAAAAATAGATTTTTCAAAATGGGACTTACAAGAAAATGTCATTCATCAAGGAAAAAAATGAAAGGAGAATTAATAACTGTACAGATAATGAATAAACATACTCAAGAACTGAAACCCCTGGAAATTAGAATAGGCCAAATAGAAAACAATACTCCTTCTTTGCAAAAGGTGGGCCCTACAGAAAATAAATAAAGCAGTGGGCTAGATTTGGACCTTGTGCCATACTTTACCAACTCCTGCTTAAAGGACTGGTGATGAAAGATTCTACCCACTTATTGACTTAAAGTTGATGGATTCAAAATAGAGAATAATACATATATTTTCAGACATGGACATGTGGGAGGCGTTTTTGTTTTTGCTTTACTACTCATTTTTGCTATAAGAATGTTGATTATGTCATCAAATGGTGTAACTAGAAGAGAAAGGGAAGAAGGGTTATAGATGAGAAAAAATGAAAAGAAATAAAAGAGGAAAAATGCAGAATTTTTCTAATACACAGAAAAAAAGAAAAGAGAAGGCCTAAAAGAATCACAGATAAGCAGAACAATTTTGAAAGCTGCACATTGTGATTATTTTATATTCAAAAAGAAAAATATACTTTATATAATACAGATTCAAAATTTCATACACAATATTTTATTGTTTTTGCTCTGTATAATTTCTAACCAAATTCTCATTTGGGAGGTATTTGTTAAATTCAGTCATGAGCAGGGTTTGTCCAGGATGGGCATACAGGAATAGATAATGTATGGCATGTATCATTGGAAGAAATAGACAGACCACTTTGGTCCCAGATCACTTTGAGTATTTGAGTGCTGTGTAATTTCAAGTTTTTTCACTAAGGAAGATTGAGTACCATCACAAATTGATCAGATTTAGGATGAAAAAACTATATGACTAAAAAGTGCAATTTTCAAGTTTTTTTCTTCCAGGTTTCAGGGAGGCTCTTCTACAAAATGCATTCTATCCATTAGGCTATGGAAGACAGAACTGTTTGACTTCATTGTATGATGAGAAAATCATGGGACTATGTGTATTTCAACTGCTACTTGATCTAGAATCCCTTCTTCAACATCCTAGTAAATGATTATATAGGCTGCTTCATTGTTGTTGTTATTACTATTTTTATTATTACTATTTTACTCAGTCTATTTCTTCCTTTAAAAAGTTATAATCATTAAGAAGGTTTTCCTTATAGAAAGCCTAAATTTGTTGCATTGTGACTTTTCTCTGTTATTTTGCCCTCTTGGGTAAAGCAGAACAGGGTAATCAAACTTCCATATAAGAGTCCTTCAAATATTTGAAAACTACTACCATACTCCTTCACTCAATCTCCTCTTTCCAAGATAAACATCCTATTTTCTACAAACCATTCTCTAAATTATGTTGTAGTGACCTTGAAGCTATTCACCAGTGCCCTACCCTGGATATTACCCTGTTTATCAATATCTTTAAAATGTTTGATTTGTTCCTGTGCAGACAAAAAAATACTATTAGACTTACTAACATGCACATTTGACCAAAACACCTCCCCCCAGAATTCAGTAAAATAACTCATAACTACTACTACTATAGTTGGCTTGAGGCCCAGCACTTAAACCTCATCATAACATAAAACAATCTGCAAAATAGCTAAACTTTTTTTTTAACCTTTCACCTCAGACTTATAATTTCCAAAAACCTCATAGTACATGTCTACTGGTAAAATGTTCAGGCTTGGGTAATCCACAATATCTGTTGCCAGATTCTCTAATGCAGAACCATCACTTTCTGCAAAATATCTTTAACTTGATCTGATACCATGACCTCTGTGCTTTCCAAACTTAAGAGCTTACTTTCATGCTCAGAATAGGCAATTCTTTGCCTAAGATCATGAAAGAACAAACTCCAAAGTAATAGATCAAAGTCTGTTTCAGGCTTGACTAAATAGGACAAGATCTAGTGGTCACATGGTGACAAGGAGGGGTAAACCACCCGATTTCAGGATAGAAGAAACAGACCTGTATATCTGCAAAGGAAAAGAGATGGAGGGGAAAGTTCAATCACTTATTCATATGCACAGAATCTTCAGCCCTTCGGAGATGATTAATGCATAGCTGGAAGAAGCCCCTTAAAAGTCCCAGATGATCCACCCTGGTCAGGGAGGGCAACACTGAGCACACTTCATGCATAGTGTCTCTTTAGCATCAGACATATTACTTACTTGAAATGACTGGAAGGAGTAATTTCTTTTGAAACAGGTTTTTGAAACTGTATATTCCCAGAAAGAGGTGGGAAAGGAAAGCCACTTTGAAGAAGGGGAAATATGGCTGGAACAAAAGTATTATGGTCATTATGGTCAGGCAGCAGAGAGGAAGCATAAACATATTCAAAACAAGTCAGCCTAGTTGCCTACATAAAGAAGAAAACATACTCTAGGATGTCTATAGCATATTTAGGCTGAAAAATCAAATAAAGAAAAGCAAATAAAGATAGCTAGGCAAATAAATAAATAAATGGTTACACAAATAAATTAATAATGAAAGGGAAAAAAATCTTAAGCCTTGGGAGGGGAGAATTGTAGAAACCCCTTCAAATCATCAAATAATGCTCTTATTTTATCTAGGAAAGCTTAAACACCTTATCAAAAATCAGTACGCTAAATACCCCCAGGACCACCATCAGTCCCTTGCACTCCATTTTGACATTGGAACATTTCAATCCAGCCCCATCCCCAAAGGACTTCATGTACGATACCGCCAGTAATCTTTCCTCCTCATTTTTAATCAAAGTTAATGCTTCTCTGAAGTCCCAAAAATAAGCTTTCAATACCATTACCAAATAAAAGCACAGGCACAGCTGGGCTCTCAGATTGTGAGTGGAAAATCTTTTATGGTTTTCAATGAAAAGATGCTTTCTTCTTCCCTACCCTCCATATCCTTACTCACATACACAAACCCCTTGGTACATTTCTGCCAAGTTTGACTAGAGTTGAAGAGGCCTGCAATTAAATATCAATTATTTAGTCTTTCATTTAATAACTTATTCAGTCCTTTGGAAATATTTATTTGTCCATCATTTTGTTAGGCTAGCTATACAGCCATAATCTACTTATTCACCAAACCCATTATATTTAAGTTAGTAAACACATTGAAAATGAATATTGGCCTTACCCCTTGGAAGGATATGATGATAATTTACTCAGCATGAGGAAATGGATTTTAATTTAGAGCTCTCATCATTTGTGGTGTGTGTTTATGCACATACGTATATTTATATGTATACATGTGCATGTATATATGTGCATACTTGTTTGTATGGATGTGTGTGCATATATATGTCAATGACATTTAAAAAAGAATTTCAAATGAAACAATTTCCAAAAGTGGAAATAAAGTATGTGTTAATATGTATGTGTAAGGTAGAGAGAACACCTGAGAAAAGGTATAAAGTCAATTAAGACCTCTATAATAGTAGGAAAGAACAATTCCAATGGTGATTTTAAAAAGCTTTTGTTTAAGATTTCAAAATGTGTAAGTATGAATATTTCATCTGATATGATTATATGATAAACATTGAGTTTGGAAAATATAATTAAATGCTATCAAGGGTCTTTTAAAAGCTATCATTATGAGTATGTCATTTCCTTGTGCTATTGTAAAAAATAAAGATAGGGATTTTAGAGCAGAATAAATCACACGTACTTTGTAAAAATGATAAATGTGTGTTTAAGATGAAGGACGACCCATTGACACTGAAAACAGTTGTAATTACATCATTGTTCTTCCACACTTCATAATAATAAATCAACTTTTCAAGAACCAGTTCTATGTATCAAATTCTAAGCAAAGACCAATTTAAAAGATTGTAATGTCTTAACTGGGAGAGCAAGAGAGAAAGACATCAAGGAATTTTTACATTATAGTGTGGACAACAATGCATTGGATATATATGTAAATCAAATAAAATATTTGTATAAGTATACTTTGAATAAAATATAGTAAAATTAATTTACTTGGGGGAGAACTAGCAATGAGATGGATCAGTCAAGAAAGATCTCACATGGGGGCTGGCATTTGAACTGTTTTGAAGCGTATCATCACCCAGTCACCAAGACTTGACACTTGAGAGTCATTCTTGACACATCTTGCCCCCTCTTCATTATATCCAAACATCTTCAAGTCCTCTCAATTCGACCTTTTTAAATGTTTCTCATATGCTCCCCCTTCTTACTTCTAACTTTTCCGTCCCTCTGGAGCAGGGGGATTGTTGGATACTCTCCATGGTTAAGTTGGGTCTCTATTCTAATCCACCCTCCAATTAACTATCAAATTGATTTTCCTAAAGCACAGATATGGCCATGCCTCTCCCCTGTTCAAGAAACTCTAGTGACCCCCTACTATTTCTGGGATCAAATATAAAATGTTCTCAATGACTTTCAAAGCCCTACATAACCTTGTCCCTTCCTTCCTTTCCATACTTCTTACAGTTTGCTCCAATAACTCTGTAATTCATTTGATGCTCGACTTCTTGTTCCTTGAAAAATGATACCCCATCTCTCAGCTCCAATAATTTTCACTGGCTACCCCCTAGCCCTAGAGCGTTGTCTGTCCCTCCTTATCTCAACCTTCTGGATTTCCTGGCTTTATTCAAGTCTCACATAAAACCTTACCTTCTGCAAAAAGGTTTCCCTAGTCCTTCTGAATCTTAGCATCTCCTCTCTGAGATTTCCCCCTCCCCAGTTTTCCTTGTAAATTTCTTGTTTATACATTGTTGCTTACATGGAGTCGCCTCTCTTATTCCCCTCCCCAGTAAACTTATCTCCTTGAGAGGAAAGACAATTTTTTGGGGGGTGTCTTTCTTTGTATCTTCATTATTATTATTATTTTAGCACAGTATTACACAAATCATGTGCTCAAAAATGTTTGCTTACTGAATGAGTATGAGGCTAATTTAAGGTGGAAAGTGCATTCTAAGCATGAGGGTCAGTCTCTGTAAAGCAAGTTGAGTAGAGAAAGATAAGGGGGAATAGTAATTTATGTAATGCCTACTATAAGTGTCAGATACTGTAATAAGTCTTTTACAAATATTCTCACTTAATCCTTACACTAACCCTGCAAGGTAGGTGTTATTATCCCCATTTTACAGTAGAAAAACTGAGAAAAACAGAGATTAAGTAATTCTAGAATCAAACGGTGAGTAAGTTTCTGAGGACAGATTTGAATTCATTTATTCCTGATTCCAGGCCCAGAATTCTACCTTTACACCATCTAGCTGCCTCTAGAGAGGAGGAGATGGAATATGTTATATGAAGATAGGGAGGTCCATTTAACTAGCATTATAAATTGAATAAAGCAGGAAAAAATGTGTAATAAACTTAGAAAAGTAAATTTGGGCAAGACTGTGAAGGCCTTTAAATGGAAGAGGAGTTGGTTATTTTTTTCTTGAGATCCTCAGATGCCAGCCCTTGGAGCTTTTTGAGCACGGTGTTTACTTGTTCAGCCAACTGGTGCAATCATCCAGGTGAAAGGAGATATGAAGACCTGAACAATATTAGTATAGTAGGCATGTGAGCATAGAGAAGGGGGAAGATGTGAGAGTTATTATGGAGACAGAATCATTTAGGTTTGGCAATATTTTGATTAAGGAGGGAGTGAGAGAGAGTGAAGAATCAAAGATGATTCTAATATGAAGCTGGGTGACTAGAAGCATGGTGTTTCCCTTGATAGAAATATGCATTGCCTTGGAAATTGTGATTTCAAGAACCCGAAAGGGATTCTTATGAATATGGGATCACAGATATAGAGTTGAAAAGGACTTCAGATATCTTAAACCCACAAATTTTATAGATAAGACAACTAAGTTCCAGGGAGATTAAGTAAGAAGCTGGGTGGTGCAGTGGACAGTATAGGGGACTTGTAATCAAGAAGATCCAAGTTCAAATTTGACCTCAAACAATTACTATTTTTTTTTGACCCTGGACAAGGCAAAGCTCTATTTGCCTTGGTTTCCTCAAGTGTAAAATGGTAATAATAATAGCACCTACCTTACAGGCTTGTTGTAAGGATCATATGAGATAATATTTGTAAAGCAGTACAGTTTACAGTGTACTGGCACTTATTAAATATTATTATTAAGGTACAGTGCCTGGTACTTATAAAGCTCAATAAAAAATGCTTATTCCTTTCCCTTCCCCCCATTAAATTATTTGCCAAAGGTCACACAGTTTTAAAGTAATAAAGATTAATTTTGAACCCAGGTCCTCTGACTCCAGTGTCAGTGTTCTTTCCATTTACAAAAACTTAAAAGCAAATGATTGGAAATTTTAAGTAAGAAATGGAAAGTATGGGGGAATATGGAAAAGGAGGAATAGGTTTAGACTGACACTGACTCTTCTTGATGTAGCCTGATGTCTGTTATCACTGCTTCCTTTAGTTGAGTTGAGTTTTCTTTCTCTGAACTTCACAATAATAATAAACAAACAAAAATACACATTTCAATATATAAAGAACAAAAAGAGCATTGCATATGAAGTTGGGAACTTCCACTATATACAAGTTAAGTATCTATTAAATTTAACATAATACTAACAAAATTACCCTGTTGTTTTTGTCTCCTGAATTTCTCACTCATCTAAATTTTTCTAACCACCTCTTTTAATGATATGTCCTAGCTGACACTCCACTCTTCCTCATTTGAAAGTTGGAACACTTGGTCCTTTCCGTTCCTGTGGCACTTTTTCATTATCGTCCCCCCAAAACTGGCAGTGGTTCAGTATAATATTTGTCAATTCTTTCAACAACTTTAGATATGGATATTCTAAAGCTAGGGGCATGAAGACATAAAGAACAGAGAGGTGCTCTCGGTATGTCACAACTCCTGTTTTTCACCTCCCTTTTAGCCATGTATGTTTTGCATTTCCAATGCAAAATATTTATCCTTTACAGAGAAAAGTGAAGCAAATTAAATGCTATCTCCCCTTTCTCTCTGTCATCCATTATATTGATGCCATCTACCCCAAAGAGTAGTCCTTTCTTTTCCTTTCCCTTTCCACTATTTTCCTCCAAATAGCTTATTTTCATTTGTCCTTAGTTTTCTACAACCGGCTCTGAGTTTTTGTCTTGACTTAGCTTTGCTTCTATTTTTTCTGCATGTATGAAAAATCCAAATATGACATTCAATATCAGTACCTATTGAGAATTCACAACTTTCTTCCTCATTTGAATTATTTCTCTCTGAGTCTTCAGCATTTAATTATTACACCCTCTTAGGCTAACTAGTTCTAAACATTTTTAGTCTTCAAGATAATAACTCTCATATCTCCAAATCCTTTGAAATTCTTCTATAAAAATCTAGGGTCCATAGTTGACTATGGTTATCTTTCTTGTTCTTTATTACAAATTCTAATACCACATATTCCCCTTAAAGTGTAAATCAAATTCAACTCAGGAATCATTGCTTTCCTGTCGATAAAAATCAAGGCCCACATAGAGATCCCTCATTTTGATCTCTCTACCTTTTTTTTTTTTAAGCAATTGGGGTTAAGTAACTTGCTCAAGGTTACACGGCCAGTTATTTCTGGGTGTGGTGCTAAGTATCTCAGCTTGGATTCGATCCCAGGTCATCCCGACTCTGGGTCTGGTGCTCTTACTCGCTGTGCTACCTAGCCGCCCCGTCTCTTTACCTTTTGAAGGATGAAATTATAATTAAGCTAAGTAGAGATATTATTAGCAATTATGTTTTTGGCAGAGAGCTCCACCAAATGTCTGGATAATTGAATTCTGCATTCAAAATTGTTCTGTGTCTCCATGGAACACTTGTGATCTGTTTATCTCTTTATTTCTTCTCTTTATTTCAGCAGTCTTTTACCAAGGGATAATATTGCTTCTGTTTCTGCCTCTGTTCATCTTTACTCAAATTCTCTTCCTCATGCTTCTATGCTTATGTTCTGTGTAACCTTATATAAGTGTATCTTCTTCATGTATACTGTTACTTCTTCACCCCATAACCCATGGTGTTAGCTGTTCTGTTCCTTTTGGGAGGGATGCTGGGTGAAAGGATACCACATCAGTAATAATGTTAATGCCATCTTCTGGGACTCTTTCTGACAAAAGTAGAGGAGCTGGGTAATTCTTGACTTGCCTGAAGGACAGTGTGACAAGGACAATTGATCTTCTCTACCTGATTCTAACAAAAACAATGTGTTGAGCTAGAAATTATAGAAAGGTTGTAAGGAAGTAACCACTTCATCTTAGGAGAGGACAGACAAGGAGATGAAAACTGGGAACTGCCTGACATATACCACAGGTTTGGGGAGAACATCTTTCAAAGGGTTTGTAAAAGGGAGATGTGAGATCCAACAGCCTAAAATCATATGAACAAAGTAATTGTTGTTATTATTGATAATGCCATTGCTAATAATGGTAGTAGCAGTAGCAACAATGACAGTAGTAGAATTTATATAAAGCTTTTAAATTTGCACAATACTTTACAGACATCTAATTGGATCCTTACAAAAAGGCTGGGAGGCAAGTACTATTATATTCGTTTTACAGATGAGGAAGCAGAGGCAGACAGAGGTTCATTAACTTGCCTAGGGCCACACAGCTAGTCTAGTAAGTGTCTGAGGCTGGATTTGTAGTCAAGTCTTTCTGATTCCAGATCCAGCATTCTATCTATTGTACCACCTAACTTATGGTAGAATGAGCAAATAATAGAGGATGCCTTTAAAAAATAGTAATTCCATCCTGGGAAAATAGTTTTAGAAGTGTTAAATCCTAGAATGATTTGTGGCTTCTAGTAGTTGACAATATATTTTGGGATAATACACTAGCAAGCATATACTGTGATTTTATTATGTGCAAGGGACTATGGGAGTCACTATAAGTAGAAAGACAAATATTAAATACAAAAACATAGTGAGAAGGAATTGATATAAGTATCTTCTATTTTTTGTTAGATACTATATCTATCTATCAGTCAATTCATCTATCTATGAAATACATATGTACTTAATTGTAGCCTGCTTAGGGAGGTGAGTAAAGGGGGAGGGAAGAACAAAGTTAAAAGTACACAGAAAAAAAAACAAAAGAAAACTTAAAAGGAAGCAAAGAAAAGATGGATTACTCAGAATACAATGGGTGGTATTTATTATATAGGCTTACTTGAAATGGAAATTTGTTTTCTCAAAAAGTTAAGTATTTATGGGGTGGCTAGGTGGCACAGTGAATAGAGCGCTGGACCTGGAGTTAGGAGGACCTGAGTTCAAATCCGGTCTCATACACTTAACATAAAAACTCATACATATATATGGTGTATTTTGATATGTTTATCTCAAATATACTAAGACATATAAATATATATAGATATCTATATATAATTAAGAAAGAGGTGTATATTGATATGTTATCTATATCTAGAGAGATAGAAAGATAGATTCTTGCAGTTATTCACCCTTCATTATCAAATAAGACCAACAGCATCACAAGGGTTATATCTTGACTTGCACATGATTTGAATTTGAGGGAAGCAGAGTAGTACAAACTTATAAACCTTGCTCTCTATAGTCATTGGAGTCCAGTGGCAAGACAAGACAAAGGTTAAGATGAATGTCACACACACTCACATGCAGAGAGAGAGAGAGAGAGAGAGAGAGAGAGAGAGAGAGAGAGAGAGAGAGAGAGAGAGAGAAAGCTTATATAGCAAACCTTTTCAGAGAAATGACATCTTCTATTCTTATACTAGGTGCAATCATTTTGCCTAGTCAGCAATAGTAACTGTAGAAAAAATTTAGACTGATAAAAACCTCATTTCTCAAACATACAGAGAACTGAGTAAAATTTATAAAAATAAGATTCATTCCCCAATTGATAAATGACCAAAATATATGATCGGTTTTCAGGCAAAGTAATCAAAGCTATCTATAGCCATATGAAAAAATACTCTCACTATGGATTGGAGAAATACAAAGTAAAACAAATGAGATACTACCTTGTACATATTAGATTGGCTAATAGGACAGAAAAGGTAGATGACAAATGTTGGGGGGATGTGGGAAAAATGGGACATTAAGGTGCTGTTGGTGGTGTTGTGAACTTATTCAACCATTCTATAGAGCAATTTGGAACTATTCCCGAAGGAATCCATGCATACCCTTTGAGCTAGCAATGCTACTACTAGGTCTGTATCCCAAAAGAGATTTTAAAAAGGGGAGGGAGAGAGAGGATATATATATATATATGTATATGTATATGTATATGTATATATAGAAATATTTCTAATATATACAGAAATATTTATAATATATTATATAAAATTAATATATTATATTAATATAGAAACAATATATAAATATTATATATAATTTATTTATAATATAGAAATATTTATAGTAATTCATTTCTGGGGGCAAAGAATTAGAAATTGAGGGGATGTCCAGCAATTGGAGAATGGTGAACAAGTTACGGAATGTGATTAAGAAATGATGAACAGGATGCTTTCAGAAAAACCTGGAAATACTTGCATGGGCTGATGAAAAGTGAAATGTACTGAACACAAAGTAACAGCAATATTGAAAGATGATCAGCTGTGGACGATTTAGTTCTTCTCAGCAATACAACAAAGCTCTGAAGGATTTATGATGAAAAATGCTATCCATCCCCAGAGAAAGAACTGAAGTGTCTGAACACATATTGAAACATACTTTTTTTTTACTTCATTTTTCTTGATTTTTTTTTCCTTTAGACTATGTTTTCTTTTACAAAATGGTTATTATGGAAATATTTTGCTTGGCTACACATGTATACCTATATTAAACTGCTTGCCTTCTCTATGGGAGAGGGGGTAGAGATGAAGGAAGGTAGAGAACTTGGAACTCGAAGTTTTAAAAATGGATACTAAAATTATTTTTATGTATAACTGGGGAAATTTAAAATAAATAAATGCATATCTAGATATATATGTAAATAGTTTTGTAGTTGGAATGAACTTCAGTAGCCATCTGGTTCTACCAATACCTAAAATAGAATCTTCACTGCCACGTATTTGACAAACACTTCATTTTAGACCTTGTTGGAGGAAGTCTAAGTCCCTGACCCTAAGAGCTCTGTAATAATTCAGTTCCCTATGACACCTGATTCCTTTCATCTAGTGCTTTTCAATTTACATAGGTCAGAATTGGGTGAAAAGCAGACTCCAAGGTGTATGAACAACCCTGAAAGGGGC
This sequence comes from Petaurus breviceps papuanus, assembly GCF_028583685.1. Classification (NCBI taxonomy): domain Eukaryota; kingdom Metazoa; phylum Chordata; class Mammalia; order Diprotodontia; family Petauridae; genus Petaurus; species Petaurus breviceps. The sequence continues at coordinate 18,343,773 of NW_027187358.1, forward strand.
TCACAAATCCTCTCTCTACCAGTACTGTCATCCACGAGCACCCCATACATCCTCACCTGTGGATCCAATAACCTGTGGCATGCATAGCAATCACACCTGGTTAAATCATCTCAGCACTAGGAGACACTAGGTTGAGGGTAACTAACAGGCCTCAAACCTGTCAGTGAATGTCTACCTGATGCATTTGAAGATTTCCCGGGTAGAATGGGAGGATGAGAGCAATTTCTTCCAGTGGCCTCAAGCAGGTGCTATGGAATGCTTAGCTTAGATCTCTGTCAGACATTGAAGACACCAAGGTCATATACTGCACAAGGAGCTATTGTCAGTCATTCTGACTATTTTCTTACCACTGGACTTCCATGACTCTGGAAAAGAAAGTGAGTCTGATTCCTTTGTGCAACTTTGCTTCACTTAAATCCAATTCATGAGCAAATCAAGGCATCACCTTGTGATGTAACTGGTCCCCTTCAAAACAAAAGATGAACAACAACAATTTACACAGTGCCTTCTTCATAGCAATTCTTTGAAGTAAGAGTGTAGTCTAATATCTGTAGTTGCATTTTGAAAAGTGATTGCTCTCTTCTTACATGTTTCTTACCTTAATTGGGCTTGTACTAATTAACAAATGTCCAAGTTTTGGTATCACAAGCAATTAATGACCTAGGACTCTAGAAACAACAGAGTCTAACATCATTTATTATACAAAATTATGCATAAGTGAATGTTTCCATTGACCCTTGTCCACACTTTTTGTTCATTTCCTATTACTCCATTTCAGCACATCCTACAGGCGCCTAATGCCTTCCTGATACCCTTTAAATGTGCAGAGTCTTTCACAATGTCCTACTAGTACTTGAGGACCATGTGAGCCTTCTGATTTTTCACTCTTTCCTCCCTGCTATCAGAAGTTGCTTGTCTGTACTCAGAAGAAAGAAAGCAGGACATTGTTCTCTGTTATATTACAGGGAGTAATAGCAAAGATTACTTCATGCCTAAGTTTTAGTTAGTGTCAGCAGCCCATGTAAACAATGTTTCATCTTAATTAAATTGTATAAATATCAAAAATGCCCTCAAGGGGTTTTCAGGCGGCATGAAATGTCAATGAGATACATATTATTGATCAGGTCAACCTTAAAATTCTCCTCAAATCACAGAACATTATAGTAAAGGCTACTCATTCTATCTCAATATAAAAGTATGTATAGAATACATAAAAGGCTTACTCAACCTTCTCATAATAATAATCATAATAACAACAATGACCATATTTTTAAAGTCCCTTGAGGTCTTCAAAGTGCTTGGGAGTTAGGTGATGTTATTATAACCATTTTATAGATAAGGATATTGAAACAGAGGTGAAGTGATTTGCCTGAGGTCACATAGTTAGTAAGTATATAAGGTTGGATTTGAATGCAGGTCTTCCTAATTCCAGAATTACTAGATAGAGCAGGTTTGGAATTAGGTACTACTCCCAGTCGTATACTTTGTTAACTGTACCACAAGTAAGTAGAATTTCATAAGAATTTCTCAAATGTGGAGAGAGCCAAATGTCCCCTTGACCAAGACTCAGGATCGTTTCCTTACCTCTTCAGAGTAGGGAGGCCTACTTGGAGACCAGAATGGGTGGGTGAATTTAGATGATGATAAACATACAGCATTCTTTACAGGTCTTAGCTTTCTGTAACTGCTAGGATTAGAAGGCTTTGGCAAACACAGAGCTCTGTCTCTTTATGCCTATGAGTCTGTCTGTCTATCCTTAATAGCGACCCTAAAATCTTGGCAGAAAACAAATACCTATCTCAGAATTACTAGGCACACTCATGACTATTTGCCTTCTTCATCTGTACCAGTTTCCATGGATTTCCTGAATTCTGAACCAAGTATACCCTTACCAAAGTATACCCTCTGGCTACTTTTCTATCTTTTCTTATAATCTGTTTTGGTCTCTGAGTCATGAATTCTATTCTCTGTACTTCCATAACTATTTCTTTTTTTTTTTAAAGCAATTGGGGTTAAGTAACTTGCTCAAGGTTACACAACCAGTTATTTCTGGGTGTGGTGCTAAGTATCTGAGCCTAGATTCGATCCCAGGTCATCCTGACTCTGGGGCTGGTGCTCTTATTCACTGTGCTACCTGGCTGCTCCACATAACCATTTCTAAATGAACAAATAACCTGGCAATGAAACCTTATTTGCCGAATATCTCTTAGTTTTTCCTTGTTTTCCTTCTGATTTGCCTCATTTAAATGTTGCCTAAGACCCAAAAGGTGCTCTTCCACCCCAAGTTATGCATTACTCTCCTTTACAAAGAGTACTCTTTTAGGACAGCTCTCCCTACTACACAGCCCCTCTTGTTAAATTAGGGAATGGTTTGGAAGAAATGGTTTTCATCACTCTTTTATCTCTTTCTGCAAGACCCTCAAATCCCCTCAGTCTGTCACTTTGAAATCTGCATTGTCTCAAACAGCAGCTTGAATTAGTAGGATGGCTTTACTGGCTTCTGATGCTGGAGAGAGGCCTGCCTTTAAGGATATTGGAGGCAAGAATTCTCCCTGCAGGTGCACACATGTAGGTTTGGTAGTTAGTATCTTAATAGCATAGCTGAGGAGTACGTGAAACAGTTTGAAAATAGGAATTATGCCTTCTTGACAAAAACTCACTTGGTACCCAGGGCTGTGTTCTTGCTTATAATAGCTGTACATGGATCTCCTAATAGGCTCTTTTGTACTTTGATTATAACAGATTTTCAAGCAGATAAAGGATACAAAGACTTCTTTAAACAGACAAATGAGAATTACTCATTATTAGTTCCAAAAGCCACAGATAAAAATCACTTAGATATTGTGCTTAGCAAATGCTGAGTCTCCTTTTCTGGCTGCAGTCTTGGGAAGCTCAGACATTTTTCTTATCTTGTCTTCTGTCAGTCAAAAGAGAGCTTTGACCCTTCCAGTTATGCACCAAATTCCCTCAGGTAGTAACTCTTTGCAACTTCATTTGTACCCAGGATTTCACCACTAGAACACTTCTTCAATCTGATTTAGGTCACCAGGTCACATAAATATACTGACTGTCTATAATGGTCTAGATGCTAGAGACAGGGGAATATTATTTTTTGAAGTATAATAAAGCTAACCTGCTGTCATAAAACTTAAAAGATTTTTGGAGAGACAAGGCAGATGCATGTGCAAAAGAGTACAAAAAAACATTAGTCCCAAAATTAGTTTGGGATTGTAAGTACCTTAGCACATTAGTGGGCATCCAATGTTAACTAAAATAGTTAGGAAGTCTTCTTAGAAAAGGTAGCATTTTATCTGGGCCTTAAAGGATTGTGATAATCTGCACCATCAATGGAGGACTGGAAAGGAACATTCAAAGATTGAGGACTAAGTAAGAAACTAGTGAAAATTAGGTTGAGACAGGGAAGTGAAACAAGACGGTGGAGAACGTTTCCAAGAGAAGTGATAGGATAGTTCTTGAATTTAGAAGAACATGATGTTTTGAAAATGTTACTGTGGCTTTTGTTGTATACCAGTCCAATCTCTAACTAATCTGAGGTCCTTGGGAATGTTAATTCTCTTGCCTAGCCCCAGTTTTCTCATTTATATAATAAAGGAATTAAATTAGGGCAGAAGTATCAAACACACCAGCCACATGAACATCAATGCAGCACTCCTGAGTATGACCTGAACCAGATTAAAATGCAATTGGGAAATATTAAAAAAATAAAAACACAATAAAGCATATACAATATTACATTTTGAAACTGGATCAATATGTAGTCCACAAGGATCCTTATATACATTATAGCCCGTTTCTATATAAGTTGGACACTGCTGAGCTAGATGATCTCTGAGAACTTGTCTGCTTCTGATACTCTGATTCTAAGACCAGTAGGAAGAAGGAAAAAATCCAATAGAGAGATATTGTGGTGCAATGGAAAGAACACTGGCTTATAGTGTCAGGGAACATGAGTGTAAATCTCAGCTCTACCACTTATTGTGTGACTTTGGGAAATTCACTTAATATCTTTAGGACTCAGTTTCATTTGTAAGAGGTGGGGGGGAGAGAGAGAGAGAGAGAGACAGAGAGAGAGACAGAGAGAGAGAGAGAGAGACAGAGAGAGAGAGAGACAGAGAGAGACAGAGACAGAGACAGAGAGAGAGAGAGAGAGAGAGAACTTGATTACTCTAAGGTGATTTTTATTTCTTTTTTTTTTTCTCTTTGGAAGGGGAAAGGAAGGGCAATTGAGGTTAAGTGACTTGCCCAACATCACACAGCTAGTAAGTGTTAACTGTCTGAGGCTGAATTTGAACTCAAGTCTTCCTGACTCCAGGTGCTCTATTCACTGAGCCACCTACCTGCCCCTAAGGTGATTTTTGATTCCAAATATAAGACCCTATGGAATATTATTATGAGGTTTCAAGCCTGGGAGTTCTGGAGAATGGTAGTAACAATGGCAGAATAAGTGTTTCAGGAAAGGCTCATGACTTGAGAAGAAAATTAAGGATTCAGTTTTCAAATGTTCTGTTTAAGGAAGTTGTAGTAAAGAGGAACAGCTTTGAAATAGGATCATAAATCTAGAGCTAGAAGGGACCTCATATGATTCTCTCATTTTAAGGATGAAAGAACTATGGCCCAACATCATTTGTTTGTTTTGTGACTTGCATTCTACCCCAAATCAACTCTACCCACATCCTAAGAAATGACTTCCCCCAGGTCAGAGATGTAGTGAGCATCAAAGTTAGGATTCAAACCCATGTCAGCCTAGAGCCAGTGTTCTTTTTTGTTGCTGTTGTTGTTCCTTTCCACTGTTCTCCAGTGTTCTTTCTGATCTCAAAGCAGTCTAAGTTGGAAAATTGAGCAAATTCTCCTATGTGCTTCCTGAGTAATAAAGAGAAACTCTAGGCAGGTTCAGAGGAGGGAGAGGATTTTTAAGGTTATATACACAAGGATGACTTCCTAGAAGGTGCAACACTTGAATTTAGCCTTGAATAATAGTTTTTTTATTAACTTCTGATTTAGATCATTCATTTCCTCCAGATTTTGAGTTACAAATTTTCTCCCCGTTTTTCCCCTACCCACTGCCCCAAAATGGCAGTCCCACAGGATATCCCCTCCTCCAATCTGCTCTCTCCCATATTTTCTCCCATACCCCTTTTGACTTTTCCAGTAGGGCATGGTGGATCTCTATGCCTGTATCAGCAAGCACCCCAGCGTCCCCAGGGTGGCTGCCAACACAGGTTCTTGGATCTGCTTTGATAAAGGAAAGCAACTCAAAATGGGTTAACAAGCTTACTTTAATCAGTCAAACATATATCATTTACCTCGTTCAGGGGAAAAAAGGTCAGCACCCCGAACTTCAGAATATACAGACAGAATTATCAAGACAGAGAAACAGATCAAATAGACAGGTTTCCAAACTGTCCAAACATTACATCCATAGCAAATCAACATCTGCATTTTTCAAAGCCGGGGGGCTCTCAACAATGGCTTCCCAGAGTCTCATCTCTGATCAAATCACAGAACACTTTGCAAAGTGAACCCCAAAACAAAGCCTCACATTAGTGATTATATAGCCTTCTCCTGTGTCAGAGAATGTAACCATACTCTTGACCCACTGCCCAATCACACAGCATCAAGGTGTGGGCATTCCTGAAAACCAAGCCTCCTGCCACAGGCTCCATGTGACCACATTCAGCCTATTAGGAGGCAGAGTATATTTTCAAATCAAGGAAGGTTCTCAGAGTCTCTTAAGCCTATCAAAGGGCCTAAGGGCAGGGAAGATCTTTAAATTTGCATTTCCATTACAATGCCCCAGTGCCTGTATACCTTATTTCCCAATTACATGTAAAATAGTATTAATAATAGTATTATATATATATATGTATGTATATATATATTAAACATTTCATTTTAAAACTTTGAATTCCAGATTCATTCCCTTCCTCCCTTGTCACAAACCCTTACTGGGAAGACAAGCAGTTCAGTATAGTTTGTACATGTGTAGCTAATGCAAAACAATAACATAGTAGATATATTGTAAAAGACTGACTATATTTCCCTCCCTCCTATCCTACCTCCCACTTGTTCTATTCTCTACTTTGATCCCATCCCTTTTGAAAAGTGGATGCTTCCAACTTCCCTCCCCCCAAGGCTGCCCTCCCTTCCATTATCCCCCTTTTCATCCCCTTCCCCCCTACTCTGCTGTAGAGTGAGATACCCTATTTAGTGTGTATTTCACTCCTTCCCCAAGCCAAATTCAATGAAAATAAGGTTGACCCATTTCCTTTTGCCTTCCAATTCTTCCCCTCTATTGTAACCAAAAATTTTCCCTTGCCTCTTCTATATGACATAGTTTACCCCCTTCTGTCTCTCCATCACCTCTCATTATATTCCTATCTCACCTCTTAATTTCACCTTTTAAGTATCATCCTTTCCTATTATATTGGTCCTGTGCCCTATGTACACCTGTACACATATATATACACATTCGCATATGTATTCATATGCCCATATTGCCTCATATATAGACATTTTATATATTCCCTTCAACAATTTTCATACTGAGAAAAGTTTCATCAGTTACAATTATTGTTTTTCCATGTAGGAATGTTAATATTTCAACTTTGATAAGTTCCTTATGATTCCAATTAACTTCTCATGCTTCTCTTGCTTCTTGTATCTGCATGTCAAATTTGCTATTCAGCTCTGTTTTTTCCATCAAGAATGATTGAAAGTCGTCTATTCCACCGAATGACCATATTTTCCCCTGAAACATGATACTCAGTTTTGCTGGGTAGGTGATTCTTGGTTTTAATCACAACTCCTTTGACCTCCGGAATAGCATATTCCAAGCCCTTCGATCCCTCAGTGTAGAAGCTGCCAGATCCTGGGTTATCCTGATTGTGTTTCCACAATATTCAAATTATTTCTTCCTGGCTGCTTGTAATATTCTCTCCTTAATCTGGGAATTCCAGAACCTGGCTATAATATTCCTAGGAGTTTTCTTTTGGGGGTCTTTTTCAGGAGGTGATTGGTGGATTCTTTCAAACTCTATTTTGCCCTTTGGTTCTAAAACATTAGGACAGATTTCTTTGAGAACTTCCTGGAGGATGATTTCTAGGTTCTTACTTTGATCATGGCTTTCAGGTAGTCCAATAATTTTTAAATTATCTCTCCTGGATCTATTATCCAGGTCAGTGGTTTTTCCCATGAGATATTTCACATTGCCTTCTATTCTTTCATTTGTTTGGATCTGTTCAACAGCATCTTGATTTCTCATTAAAGTCATTAGCTTCCATTTGCTCCAATCTAATTCTGATGCAATGATGCTCCTCAGTGAGCTTTTGAGATTTTTTTTTCATCTGGCAAATTTGGCTTTTTAAGGCATTCTTTTCCTCTTTGCCTTTTTGAGCCTCTTTTGCCATTTGATTTAGTCTATTTTTTAAGGTGTTATTTTCCTCAGTCAGGCTGTTGACTCTCACTTCATAATTTTCTTGCATCATTCTCATTTCTCTTTCCAATTTTTCCTCCACTTCTCTTATCTGCTTAAGTCCTCTATGGCCTGTAACCAGCTCATATTTTCCTTTGAAGCTTTTGGTACAGGAGTTTTGACTTCACTGTCTTCCTCCTGTTCCATGCTTTGCTCCTTTTTGTCCCCAAAATAGGCATCTAATGTCGGAATCTTCTGTTTGCTTTGTTTCCTTTGCCTGGTCATGTCACCCCTCTGTCACTTGACCCCTGGGATTTTTGCCACAGTAGGATTCTGCCACCAGACAGGGGAGCTTTCATCCCAGATACTTGGTCTTTCTCAGCTGCCAGAGGTATTAGATGGGTGCCCTCTCTGAGGCCTCCACACACTCTGGCAAGCTGGATATACACCCCAGGACCTCCACCCTAGACTGCAATCTAGATCCAAGCAGGTTCAATTATCCCTCAGAATGGTCACTTTGTCCCCCTACAGTCTGCAGACCAGGAGCTGAAGCTGCCATGTGGAGCTGGCTGTCTGTGCCAGGAGTCTCAGCAGCTTCTTGCCCTGGGGGCAAAAGCCGACACAGTCCCACTTACTGGGTCCTAAATTCCAGACTGCACTGAACTCTCACTTTGTCCTTTGCATCCATGTTTTGATAATTCTGGAAATGGCCACAGCTGCTGCTGATCTGGGGTCCCTCTGGCCAGCGGGTGCTCAGACCCACTCTGGGACTAAAACCTCAGGCTCATGTGGGCCTGGGCTCTGCTCCCAGAGTGCTGCACTTGCTGATTCCTGAAGGCCTGGTGGGCTGTCCTTAGAGAGAGGTTAGCTTCTCTGTGTCATTTTTTTGGGTTCTGCAGCTCCAAAATTTGTTCAGAGTCCCCTTTTTACATTGATTGGGGAAGGTGGAAGCTGGAGCAGTGTGGAGGTCCTGCTTCTACTCCACCATCTTGACTCTGCCCCCTTGAATAATAGTCTTAATTTATATCTGTTGGGAAGATGTCATTACATTTTGGCTGGAAGGAACAGAAGTGGTACAGAGACTTGAAAGGATATATAGGCTACGATGATTAGATTAATTTGGCTGGGACATAATGAATATCTGATATAACACTGGAGAGGTAAGAAGGGATCAGATTGTAGAAGGCCTGGAATTTTCTAGAGGTATATTTTATATAATTTGTATTACTAAACTGCAGGCCTATATTATACATTTCTGGAGGGTAGGGCCAATGCATCCATTTACGCTTCCAGTTACTCATGCTATCTTTTGCACAAGGAAAGATTTCAGAAATGTTTACTGAATTGAATATGCCACAGAAAAAGAATGAAACTGTAACTCATTTAAATATACACTACATTCAACAATCCCCATTTTTATTTTATTTTATTTTTCTTTTTGGAGGGCAATTGAATAATCCCCATTTTTAGTAACACAGATTAGAAAACTGATATTCAGAGGTTAAGTGACTTGCTCATACATCATAGAAATGGCAAGTTCCAGAAAGCAGAATTTGAACGCAGGAGTGTCTCCTAATTCTAACTCCAACTTTATTTTATTTTGGCATGTTGCTTCATTCTTTTATTCTAAAGCTCATTTTTTAATGTTCTCAAGGTCCAAACAGATAGATAATTCCTGTGACATTTTATCTGTTGTTTTGTTCAGTTTTTTCAGTAGCATCCAACCCTTTGTGACCTTTGTGTTGCATTATTTTTTTCTTGGAAAAGATACTGGAGTGGTTTGCCATTTCCTCCTTCAGTTCATTTTATAGATGAGGAACTGAGGCAAATGGGGTTAAGTGACTTGCTCAGGGTCACACAACTAGTAAGTGTCTGACATCAGATTTGACCTTAGAAAAATGAGTCTTACTCCAGTTCTAACTCCCTATCCACTGCACCACCTAGCTGCTCCAACATTTTATTAAGATTTTTTTGTTTATTTGTTTGTTTCATGGGTTGCAATTTACCTCAAATCAATTCTACCCATCTCCTGGCCAGTAGCCCTTCTCTGTCTCACAGTTCACCACAACACTGGCATCTAGGAAAGCAGAGATGGAAAATGTTTTTTCTGCCTTTCCATTATAAATGAATAGTTGCCAACCAGTGACTGCAGCAGCCTTTGGTTAGAAAGGGGGAGTAAATATTGGCTTTAGATTCTGAAACAGGAGGCTCTAATTATAAACCACACACCTTAAATCAGAAGATTAATTAATTATAAGGAACCAGTAAAAGTCAAGCTACCCCATTAGCTTAAATGCCTTTTGTATGAACCTGTGATTTATTAGTGGTAAAAGACTGTACTTAGACTTTTTCTCCTCAAATTAAGTTAGAATGACTAATTGCTAGTTTCAGACATATGATTTATTCTAGGTCCTATACTCTAGGGTGGTTTGCTCCTGGGCAAGTGATGCAGACAGAGCATTTTTAAACTTATGATTGTTGTCAAGCTACGGGCTCGATATTCTTCTCTTGGAGGTCAGGAACCATGCTGTTCTATTATTATAAATCACTTTGACTTTTAATGAGTCACTGGAAAAATAGTTACTCCCTGACCAATGAGCTATTCTGAAATGTGATACTAGGGTCGGGCATCTTTGGACAAATAATGAGACATTTTAGTTTCAGGGACCTGAACATTCTTGTACAGAAAGACAGCAATGCAATGAGTCCAAATGTGATTGAATTCATTATAAGAATCATTAAATGAGAACAGACTTTCAAGAGAGCCACTGATTTATTTCTCCACCTCCCTGCAGGAAAATGTACAAGACTGATTCTGACCAAACTCTGTGTGATCTGGATCTAGTCTGATTTGGGAAGAACTTCCTTATTGCCTATGCCTCAGTATTGGATAGTTCTAGTTTGTGGAATCAGGGCAGACAGTTAGTATTAAATAAAATAAGGCAAGGATGAAAGTGAAGGCTACAGATTAGGCATTGAAGGTTTAACCCAGAGAACTGCCTTAAAGTTGGCAATAGAGGTAGAACTAGAATGTGAAGACAGGGAATGATTTAAAGTTCAACACATGGGGGAGGTTTGGTGGCACAGTGAATAGAGCACTGGCCCTGGAGTCAGGAGGACCTGAGTTCAAATCTGTCCTCAGACACTTAACACAAAAAAGCCGTGTGACCTTGGGCAAGTCACTTAGCCCCAATTTCCCTCCAAAAAGCAAAAAAAAAATAAAGGTCAACATACAGAGAGCAAAGTAGCAATGGGATAAACCAAGGCAAATAAGTAGGATATCTCCAGAAACCAAGGAGTAGATATGGTACTGTATAAGACACCCAGGTAGTCAGAAAAATTAGACTGTAAGCAATTTAGAGTCAAGAACTGTCTTTTTACCTCATTTTGTATCCCCAGTGCATAGCACAGTGCCTGGCACAGAGTAAATGCTCAATAAATATTTATTAAATGTTTGATTGATCGAAAATAAGTGGATCTAAGCAGCAAGTAGCATGAGAGGCAAAAAATAACAATAATAAACAAGTCAGAAAGCAGGCACAGAATTTCTCCCTGAGGAAAACTTGATCTTGAGGCAAACTTTCTCTTCAACTGGGAAATATATATTTCTGGAACTGACTCCTATAGGTATTAGGTGCTTTGCTCAAGATCACAGGGATATTAAGTGGTCAAGGCAGGACATGAATCCATGTTTTCTGATCCTGTGGCTGAGGTCCTTTTTGTTTTGCTTGTTTTACAGTTCATTCTGCAATCTTGAAAATCATTGTCAAACAACTGTTGAAGTAGATTTTCTAGCTTTTAGTCTAGCATTCTTCTTTTCATATCATGTTGCCTCTTCATTCAACCCCATTATGCCAAAATAATTTAGTTATCCATGATAAGGCCATAGACTTTCTACATTATTTTATCTTGATTTTCTTTTCTTTTGGATTTTAGTCTTATTTTTCCCCATATAGAGAGTGATATTCCACATTTTCTCCACCAATACTTGTATATCTTTTTTAAAAATTTTGCCTTATTCAAAAGAACTTCTTTGACTATACCACCAAGTGATTGATCAATCCTTTGACTTTTATTCCTTGATATTTACATAGAGATTAAAGGATGCTACCTTTGGGAAATTTATTTTTTCATTTTTGTCTGTGCTCCCCCAACCCCAGGTAGCAATTCACTTCTTCCCACTAATGTAGTTACCACATGTTATAGGAATGTAAATTTATGTTGTTGCCATCTTTCTAAGATTGTATTGTATAAGATCTTCCCTGCTCCTAGGTTAAGTGTACCTGGAGCCTGTGGTAGGAGGCATATATATATATATATATATATATATATATATCCACTATATATATATATATCCATACTATATCCATACATATATCTATATATATATACTATATCCATATATATATATCCATATCTATATATATACTATATATATATATATATCCACTGCCCAGTCAGGGCTCACTTTGAGAAGTGTTGTGTGATTTGACCAGACAAGACTCTGGGCAGCTATTGAGAGTCCCCTGGCTTTGAAAACCCAAATGTTGATGCTTCTCTCTCTGGTAACTGTGACTAGGTATGGCAGTAATGGTTGGACAGTTGGAGGCCTGTCTGCTGAAATGTTTCTCTGTCTTGTAACTTCTGCTTGTAACCTGTCTGTATACTCTGAATTTCAGGGTGCTGACTTTTTCCCCTGAACTAGGTAAATGATATGTTTGATTAATTAAAGTAAGATTGTTAACCCATTTTGAGTTGCTTTCCTTTATAAAAGCAGGTCTAAGAACCTGTGTTGGCAGCCACCCTGGGGATGCTGGGGTGCTTGCTGCAACATCACAACAACTTAAACCCTCATCAATTTCCAACTAGATTATTTCAATAGGCTTCTGATTGGTTCCACCTCCAAACTGTGTACCACACAGTTTCCAAAATAGTTTCACTAAAATATATGTATGGACATGACACATTGCTCAAGAATCTTCAGTGGTTTCCTATTTTCCCTATGTTAAATACAAACTCCTTTATTTGGCACATAAAACCCTGAAAATTTTGACTATTGTATACATTTACAGGCTTATAATCATATTATTCTGACCATCTGTTTTGCAGTGCTGCTATGTTCTATTCTCTGCCTCCAGCCCAATGTTCTAGCTCCCAAATACAGAAAGATCTACTCCTAATTGGTAAGAACACATCATACTGAATTAGCTTCAAAATCAACCAGAAATGATTATGCATTCATTTATTCAATCACTTTTTTCTCCCCAACATACTCTGCTCCTATCAACCAAACTAACCTGCTTACTGTTGATCATGGTGACATATGATCTCTTTCCTCCATACGTTTGCACAGGCTATTCCAAATCTAGAATGTACTTCATCCTTAACTCCTCCTCTTAGAATTCCTATATTCATGCAAGGATCAGCTCAGATAACATCTGTAATATGAAACCTTTTCTAAATATACCAGTGGTTAGTGTTCTCCTACTGAAATTATTTGTTTATTTTATACATATTTCTTGTTTATTTGTACATGTAGAAATTACATACCCACCCCAACTGAGTATCCACCTCACCTAATCTGAATTCTTCTTTATTCCCAAGGACAGAATCCTGTTTTATTCTTTTCTTTCTTTCCTTTTCCTTTCTCCATTTCTTTTTAAAATTATTTTTAAAATTGTGTCAGTAGTTATTAGTACAGTTCCTTAAAATTAGCAGACTATGTGTAAGTGATGGTTGAACCTAATAGAATTGCTTCCACCAACAGTATGATATTCAATAACAGAGCCAATGTTGTCTACTTTTACACTGCCTTCTCTATCTAGCATAGGGTTAAAAGCACATATGCTGAAGTAGAAAGTTATGGTTCGCTACTTACATCAAAATCCTAGGCCCCACCACTTCAGCAGTGTAGTTTGTCCCTCCATTGGCACAGGTCATGAATCCTATACTCTTTAGGACTGAATCAGTTAATAAACATATTTTATTTGTCTACTGTGTGCCGGGCACTGTGCTAAGTGGTAGGAATACAAAGAAAGCAAAACATAGTATTGGTCCTTGAAGAGTTCACAAACTAATGGAGGGTCCCTTTGAATTCCTCACCTCAGAGCCAACCTGATGAGAAGTCTCTCTGAATTAGCTAAGTCCTATACTCAAAACCTTCTTAGCTTGGTAGGGATTGCCAGGGGTTATATTCTATTGACATTGTCATTAGAGCCCAGGGTCACAGTCATGCAACAATAAGGTTTCAAAGTAGGACTTTGCAGAAGAAAATTTAATAAACGGCCTAGATTGTTCCTTTATGTCCACAGATGTCTAGGATTCAGTGATATGTAAAAACATTGATGAATTATTGACAACATGAATGGGTAAATACAATTTTTTCAACTCACATGGAAGAACAAAATCAAGACCCAAGTGGGCAATGACATTCAACAGAAACTGTGTGGCCTTTAAACATTTTGGTATATTTTTCTATTTAGGGTCATTAATTTATAGGTTATTTGCCTATGCAATATTTTATTTTTTCTAAGTGAGAAGGGATTGAAAACTCTCAATTCTTTTCCACTGCATTGAGTAATCAAAGATTTCTTCTGAGTACAGATACACATTACTTATGCATGAAGGCTTGCTCTGAAAGATATAGAAATTTTGGTAGCATGGAATATGCTCACACCTCATCTGTAAATTTTTGTTTCACCTTTGGGTCCCTTAGCCCAGAATTTGTAAAGGAGTCTGTCTTTTAAAATGGCAACATTGGCATCCAGAGGCATAGAGATATCAAGTTGTAAGTTTCACAAAGCTTTCAATAGCAATCCTGAAGTTGTGACCCTCACTCAGAACAGTGGTCTTTATATATATTTCCAGTTGTTATTCGGATTATTTCTAGCACCTCATAAAATTTGGTCATATATCCCTTTCCCTGTATCACTGAAACAATTTTGTCCATAATACTTGAGAACCTAGGCATGTCTGTTAAATTCTTTAACAGTCATTGTGTGAGAAGAATAAACTGTTTAGATCTTTAGCCCCAGTGATTCTAATACTAGGAAAGGACATTAAAGACAGAAAGAAAGATCCAAAATGTACCAAAAACTTCTAAGTAGTCCTTTTAATCATAGCAAAGAAAAAACTGAGCATAGTTATTTACTAATTCCTAGATTTCTGAATCAACTGTGGTATATGAATGAAATGCAATATTGTTCTGTAGTAAGAAATTTTTAAAAAGTGAGTTCAGAAAAGTATAGAAAGATGTGCATGAACTGATGAAGAACAAAGTGGGCAGACCCAAAAGAAAAATTTACACAGTGAATAATGATAATACAAATGAATATACTATTAAAAGTTAGCTCTACTCACAGTAAATTTTGCAGTCCATCTTGGCCCCAGAGAACAAATAAATAAAGAAACATACATACCTCCTTTCACGATAGAGGTAAAAGGTTATACAAACAAAATATTACATACAATGTCATGTGTGTCATCTCATCGACAGTTTTTGCTTAAATGTTTTGTTTCTTTCTGTTGCATAAGGTAAAGATAAATGTGTGGTAAGAGGGTTTGTATTAATAAATAACTGTTAATAGTAAAATAAAAGTTTTTGATAAAATATTTTTAAAATATATTTAATAGCTACAGTTCCACTGAAATATGTTATGAGAGGATTGCATGGAACTAGATATATAGGATTAGCTGAGGGTCTCTGTCTTTCTGTAGAAGCAGGCAAGAAATATATTATCTCTACACTTAGGCTTCTTCTATCTCTTGAATTTTATGATGTTAAGTCTTGGTCCAAGGTCATATAGATAGCAAAGTAATGGTGTATAAATATTCTAATATTGAGTGCATGGTGAGAAGACCAAGTAATATTTAACAATTGCAGCTAACGATCCATTGAATCATGAAAATGATACTGATATAATCCTCTAATAACTATGAAATGTTTATTTTTCTCTCTTTTCTCTTTAATCACTTAAATTCTCTGAATCTATTTTTCTTTCAGACTCACTTCTGAGGCTATATCACACTTCATGTATGATAATCAACATTTGAGGTTGAAGGGGAAAAGTAGATGAGTGATTAAGTTGAAATGTGGGTGACATTTCAAAAGTCTATACACAATAAGAATTCATGATTGCCAAAGTGAGCCTGGGATTATAACATCTGCAAATGTGTTCTAAAACAGGGGTGAATCCCAAAGCAATTGACAGGTATTTTGTGTAGGATTCCATTCTTGACAGGGCTAGATTTGGTTAGGAATAATCCATCATAAACTTATACCTGCAGTTCCCATTTTTTTTTAAATATCAAGACCCTTTTACACTCCTAAAAATTATTGAAGAGCTCTTTATATTATCAAAAATTAATGAGGATATCCAAAGTGCTTTTATTTGTGTGAAGCATATTTATAAATATTTACCATAGTAGAAACTAAAATGTCAGTATAATTATGAAAATAGTTTTGACCTTACAGACATCCTGATGGAATCTCAGGGACTCACAAGGGGAACCTGGATCACATTTTGAGAACTTCTGCATTATGGTAACAAGATTAGGACAGGATTAAAATAGGACATTTTTTTTGCCAAATGATACTTAGAAGAGAATGTCTCTTATAGTATGTTGCAAAAGCAACCATGAAGAATGAATGACTTCTTACAGTAGCTGGCATTTTGATCTGAGCTTTGAAGGGATGTAGGAGTTTCAAGAGTTGAAGATAAGGAGGGAAGAGACCCTAGACACAGGGGACAGAAAATACAAAGGTATGGAGGTGAGAGATAAAATGTCAAGTTCATGGAATAGCAAACAGACCAGATAGACTAAAACAGAATAAAAGTAATTTGAGATAAGTCAAGAAGGGCATTACTTGATACATATATGTGTGTATACATATGCATACATATACACAAATATACACATGTGACACACATTTTGCACATGTACACATACAAATATACACAGATGTGTATAATGTATGTGCTTATGAAAAGAAGCTTTCCAGCAATTCATCAGATAATGAATTGATCAATAATGCATAAAAGCCCAGGTAATGGTTAATTTAAAATAAAATAAAACCTGTAGTTATTCCTGGGTTATAAACAGTAAATGTTAATAAATCTAGTGTGATTCCTGATAGAGATGTGCAATTTGGAAAGTAGTTATTTAGGGACAATAGCTGCATTTTTCCCACCTACAAAGAGTGATACTCTAGTATCAAAAGGTAGATCCATTAAGGAAGTTGAAAGAAAGTGAAATGTGTGGCTATTAATATGTAAGCAATGGGGAAGGGTGGGAGAAGTCTTTTCTGGTCCTCCTGACTCTGGAGCTGGTGCTTTACTCACTGCACCACCTAGTTTCCCCCCAGAATTTTATATTTTAAAGAAGGGATTTTTATAGATTGATTTTCTGTGTCATGGAAGGAATGATCATATTTAATCTTACTCAATCCTGTATGAGCTTCTGGTTTTTGTTTGTCATTGTTGTTTGTTTTTTTTTTTTTTTTTACAGAAGGGAATTCAATATAGATAGAACACAAAGAGAAGATTAAGTGACAAGAAAGGAACAAAGGAAAAAAATAAAGGAAAAAATTCCATTTTCAGTCAAGGGACTCATCAGCTGGATATCAATGGCCATTTGCTGGTAGCTGTCCATTACTAGATTCCTAAGTACTATACTTTGCGCAATAGAAGACTATCTGGGCAAGACACCTATTTACTTAGATACTGCAATAAATTGGAAAAACACTAAGCTACTCTACCTTAGAATATCTACAGAGTAAAGGAGGAATGAATTCAGTTGCAAGGGACTTTTATCTCAGAACTGTGAATTCACCATTGTAAGTAAAAGAGGCATTGTATATAGAAAGTTTTGTTCATCCAAATACATTTACACGTCTAAAACACAAGAATATACAGAGGATACAAGTATGGGAAAAGAATGCTTTTAAAGGAAAATATTTGTTGATAAAGAGTGGATTAATATTAAAAATGATACATATTTTTGAAAGTAGCCAAGGCTTATACGCTCATAGAATAAAAGGGACCTTTGTGTTAATATACCTTATTTAAGGAAACTGAGGCCCAAATATTGACCCAAATTCACATTGTGTTTAGTAGTGGAGCCTAGAAATGATGTCTACCTCTTCTGCTTCAAATACTCTTAGTAGCCCATAGTCTCATACTTAGGTGCCTAGAAAGATGCCATCTGCCTTTATAGACATGATGAATTTCTATACGAAAGAAATGAAGAAACCAGTAGGAAGCAGCCTGATCCAAGATAACAGATTTGTTGATGGTGCCATGAGTTCATGGCCTATGGTCTGATGAAGGGAAAAGCATCCCTCACTGACTTATCTTGACTCAAAAGCTCAGAGAATCATTCTTATATTCCAAATCTTATAGGAAGAAGAGGTATGGCAGGCAGAGATTGTCATTGCTATATTTCCATGGAGTTCTGGATTGAGCAGACAATCAAAATATCATAAAATAGTCTACTTTTTGTGGTAGAAATGAAAATGCCTGACAAATGCCTATGCCCTGTCAGAAGATGAAGGGTAAACAAGGGAATATGTTACAGTTATATCCAGTACTTAATCAATATTTGTCAATCAATACACTGATTATTTGTTTTACATTTGACAGAAATAGATCTTCAAAAGTTCTTTTTTTATAATTATTTTTTTGCATTTTTGGAGGGGGAAGGCAGGGCAATTGGGGTTAAGTGACTTGCCCAAGGTCACATGGCTAGTAAGTGTTAAGTGTCTGAGGCTGGATTTGAACTCATGTTCTCCTGACTCTAGGGCCAGTGCTCTATTCACTGTGCCATCTACCTGCCCCTAACAGTTACCTTTCTAATTACATTTCTGATGATTACTATGGCATGCCTCCATATAGGCTTATGATTTTTTCTTTAAGTACTTCTACATTTTGTTTTTCTAAGTGACCTATTGTTTTAGTTTCTCTCTCCAAAGTTTCTTTTCTTTCCTTCAGTATCTTCAGTTTTCTGAAATGATTACTTGCACTGGCAATGGTAGAAGTATATTTGCAATATCCCTGTTAAACAACAGTAATATTAGGAACCTAAAAATATATTCCTATTGAAAACTATTGATCAACTATGTTAATTGAAATCACATAGTCAAAGAAAACCTCAGACCTCTAAGTAACAGGGTAGTTTTGTTGTTCAGTTATTCAGTCATGTCTGACTTTGTAATGCCATGGACCATAGCATGCCAGGCCCTTTGATCCTCCACTGTCTCTTAAAGTCTGACCAAATTCATGTTTGTTTTAACTTTATCATACCTCCATACTAGGTATCCTCAAATTCCTGAGTCTTTTTATGTGTTGTCTTTTCCTATTATATTGTGAACTCCATTAGGGTAGGGATTGTTTTTCATTTGTTTTGTTTTTATTTGTTTCTTTTTGCCTTTCCCTCTGTCACCAACTCCCCATTACTTAGCACAGTGCTCAGAACATAGTAGACATTTAAAAATGATTATTGATTGACTAACAATATTTAGGTAAGTCAAGGGAACAGTGAACTAAGATTAAGAGATATAAGTTCTAGGCATTGCTATTAAACATAATGTGACTTTGGGCTAATGTTTGGACTTCAATTTCTTAAGGTATCTCACAACACAAAGATCCCTTTGTATCCATGAGTCTATGGTACATATCTGTGCCTCATTTTCCTTATCTGTAAAATTGAAACAAGAATAATGAATGGTAACAACAATAATAATATTTCTCCTACCTAGGCAACTAAGAGGTACAGTGGATAGATAACTAGACCTAGAGACAGGAAGACCTACCGTGTTTCCCCGATAATAAGACACTGTTTTATTAATTTTTGGGGGCAGAAAAACACCGGAGGGCTTATTTTCAGGGGAGGGATTATGTTGTCCTGCCTCAGCTCTCCTCCGCGGCACTGCTCTCAATGGTGCCAGCAAGCAAATCACTGGGGAAGAACAGGATGACGCGCTCACTGCTGCAGCTCTGATTGGATGCAGCTCAGAGCGCGGCATGTGTTTCACCCGGGGGCAGGGACGGTGCATACAGAGGGTACCGTAATGTAGCGTGTAGTGCAGGGGATCACCTTCACTACAGTAGCAATCTCAATAGGGCTTATTTTCGAGGGAGGGCTTATTTTAGAGGATACGCAGTAAGGGGAGGGCTTATTTTCGGGATAGGTCTTATTATCGGGGAAACATGGTATGTTTAAGCCTGACCTCAGTTGCTTACTAGATGTGTTACCCTGGACCAGTCACTTAATTTCTATCTGCCTCAGATTCCTCATTTGTAAAATAAAGGTAATAGTAACACTTAGCAGCCAGGGTCCTCATGAGAATAAAATGAGACAAAATTTGTAAAGCGCTTTGCAAACTTTAAAGCACTATATAAATTGTAGATATGTTATTCCCTACCTCACGGATATGTTATAAATTTATAAGTTTAGCCATGTCCTTGTGGGAATCAGAAAGATTCAAGTTATTGAAACTAATGGTCAGTAAATGACCAAGCTTCAAAGCTCAGTACTCCAGGCTTTGGTAAACTGATATTTTATTGAAAATTAGTGAGCCATACAAGCAAGATGGTGAATAAAACAGACATTTTAAGAATGGGATAAGACAGCCAGAACAAGTAGAAATGATAGTAAAAGAGGGCTATGCTGAGTCATGGAGTATAGAGATGAGATCTAAGTCTAAGGCAAGTCAGTGAGGTGAGTTTGGTGTTAGACTGGCGAAAGAACAGTCATACACTCCTTTCTCACTGCACAGGAAGTTGAATGTCCCTGTGGGCTATTTACTCACTTTAACTTCCTGTCAGCTTGAGAAGATTTAGCTTTTGTTTTGAATGTACACTTTGGTTTCAAAGCTTTTAACAAGACATAAAAATGCAGGCAACATGAACCCAAATTATTGTATTTTATTTAGTGCTCAAGTAAATACATAAAAGCAGAATGGGGGGAAAGGGTTATATATTCTCCTTTCTGGAGAGGAGTGACATATTACCCAGCTGAATTAGTCTAGGGGCTTGGAGTCATTTGGAAAAAGTGAAGGGCATTGCTGTTGAGCAAATCAAGCTTGCTAAAGAATCCAATTTGGCACATATCTCTAGAAATAAAATCATGAGTTGTAAAGAACTCTAAGCTTCAACAGGACCAAAGTAGATCTCCCACAAGTCCCCCCCCCATCTTTTTCTTGCTTTCCTTTTCCCTTGTGCTATATTTTGCATAGAAAGTCATCCTCACCTGTTCACAGGAAGAAAGGGGTACCAAGTTAATTGAAAAGGGAAAGTCATTCCCTTATAAAGAGCTGCCACTAAAGCTATGCCCACACTAAAGGGGGGGGAATAAGGTATTTAGGCATGCTCAAACAACTTCTTTTACTCAAAAAAGAATTTTAATAATGTTTAATAATACATATATTATTTATAATATAAAGATAAAATAAAATTTAATAATAAAACATATCAGAATTCCTTGATTGAGTCTGACAAGAGGAAATCAGGAAGATCTGAGTTCAAATTCTACCTCAATCACCAGCTAGCTATGTGACCCCGGGGCAAGTCACAACATCTGTTTTTTTAAATGTCCTCATTTGTAAAGTAAGGATACTAACAGCACCTACCTCATATGGTTGTTATAAGAATAAAATGAGATAATATTTGTAAAGTGTTTTAACCTTAAAGCACTATATAATTTCTAGCTATTGTTAGTTAAGATTATACACACACACACACACACACACACACACACACACACACACATTTTCACATAAATGCACCAGTCCTGGAAATAGGCAGTTTTTGAGTAACAAAAGAATTCCAGGAAAGAGAAAAAATATTGATTCATTCTCTTTTCTGCCCATATAAACTTCAAGGAAGGTCTGATTTGAATAAACACACATACACACACACATACAGAGAAAGAGGGAGAGAGAGAGACAGAAAGAGAGAGATAGAGAGAATATTTCTAAGATTCAAATCAATCTAATATGTCAATAATAATTTTTAAAAATCCTGCTAGGTAAAAGTAAAATGGCCTAATAGAGATTGCATCAGAGACAGGAAGACCTGGCTCCAGTCCTTCATTGACAGGACCTGACACACTAGATGAGACCCTGGATAAGTCACTTGAATTTTCAGCACTCTAGACAACTCTCAAATACAACAAAATGCAGAGATACTGCCAAACTGAATTGTCAGAAGGAGTTTTCTCACTAAGAGTTCACTATCACAGATCCTATATTATATTCCTAGTCTGTAAAACAGTTTTTTAAATGTTGGTTATACAAAAGCAAAAATTCACTGACCTCAAGGAACTTTCTGCAGATAACCTTTTTTGAGAGGCATAATACTGACTGTGATCCTTCCTGTGTCAGTTCTAAAATTTCCATCATTTTTTTAATTGTACATAATTCTATTTAATGGAAATATGAAAACAAATTGAATCAGGGAGTATATTATGTCTTATTTTTTCTATATAGCCCCACTATATAAAAAGCATAGACTGGTAATGTAGCAGTCCAGATTCTATCAAATTATTCTCAAGGCTGATGAAGAATTCATATTCCCAAACACAAAGATGCCACCTTGGCATGGTCTTGAGATCCCTAACACAATTCTGTAGCTTCTGGATTCAGATTGCCTGAGTGAAATGAGTTCATTGTCAACAGCTGATTGCTTTTTAAAGCAGTGGATAATCAGTTGGGTAAATTACCATTTATTGTCTTTAGGACTTATGTACAAGAGGACCAAAAGCCCAACAGCAACTAGCCCAGGGAATTATGCTTCCTGCTTAACTGCTTTGACAATGAGACTGTCTCTGATGCTGCATTAAAGGCTGGAGCTGTAGACCTTGAAGAAAGCAAATGAATATTGACTTGTGGTGATGGAGATGACAAGTCTCAAAAGGATGCTTGATGTTAGCAGAAGAAAGAAACTGAGAAGTAATGACACCCCAAGCATGTTATGAATAAAAAGGAGCCTCAAGCTGCCAAGAGAGAATAGGAATTTTTGTTGAATGGGTGGTGCACCAGTCAGGCCAAAAGAAAGAAATGAGAGAGACAGACAGACAGACAGAGAGACAGAAAGAGAGAGAGAGACAGAGAGAGGGAGAGAGAGACAGAGAGAGACATAAAGAGAGAGAGAGAGACAGAGAGACAGAGAGACAGAGAGAGAAAGAGAGAGAGAGACAGAGAGAGGGAGGAAAGAGGGAGAGATCACTCTTAGAAGTTAGGTATATATGCTTCCCTCCACATACATGCCTATACTTGCAGTGAGATCTCTCCTAGCAAGCAAACACCTAAGAAGGACAAACAAAGTTAAGCTATTGGCAACGTTCTTATCAAAATCATGATTGGTTTGTTTTTTTTTTCAGAATTTTTAGACAACAAATGGCTGCATTCTCTGTTGACTTAAGTTGGAATGGCTCCTTTTTTTCTCAAAAACCAAACTAGGAGAGACAGTAAATGTTTCCATGTTGTCCTGAATGACTTTTTTCTTGGCATTTCAGAAGCAACTGTTAGTTTCTGAATGAAATTGATTTTGCGAGTCACTAAAGAAGAGGACAGCCTGTAATGGTATTTGTAAACTCTGCTGTCAGTATCGTGGATAATGGATGACAGAGATGAGCCAGCCAAATTGTCCAGGAGCTCAGTCTGATTTGGAGAAGTATCAAAAGGATTGACTGTGAATCAGAACTTTCTCTCTATTAGCTCCATTTAATGGGCCAAGAATCTCATCAGAGCATACTGCCTGCAGGTTCAACTATTTTCTCTTTGGTCAGCAACACAGAATAATATTTGGGATTGAAAAAACATCAGCAGAACACATCTTAACCAAAGTTCAACCAATGGGAAATATTTTTCTATAGTCTTTCTGGACTCCCACTGTCTCCCCTATTACCAACATTACTATTGCCTCCTAAACAAAAGCAAGTCATTTCTCATTTTTGAGGTACAGGCATCCCTTCACAGACTTTATACCTTAAGACTCAGCTTAAGTTCTGCCTCTCCTAAGAAGCCATCTCTGACTAATAGCTAATAGAAGCAGCTAGATTGTGCAGTGGATGGAGTGATGGACCTGGAGTCAGGAATACTTGAATTCATAGCCAGACCATGACATTACTAGCTGAATGACCGTAGAAAAGTCACTTAGCCCCATCTGCCTCAATTTCCTCAACTGTAAAGAGAAGAAAATAATAGCACCTCCCTCCAAAAATTATTGCGAGCATCAAATGAGGAAATATTTGGAAAGTGCCTGGAACATAATAGACACAATAAATGGTTAGTTGTTTCCTTCCTTCTGTAGACCATAATGATCACAATTTTAAAAATGCTACTTTTTTTTCGTTGTTTCACTTATGAAGTTCCTTGATGGCAGGTATTTTGCCTTAATGTTGTTTGTAATGTTTCATAATGCCGAGCATAGTGCTGATGCATTCTCCTGTCTCTGTACCTTTGACCTAGCCATCTCTCATGCCCGGGTAAGGAATAAGTGGAGGAGTGGGCCTCACAGAAGTAGTGAGAATCCACAAGTAAAGAGGAAGCTGTCCTTTTGTGTGACTTGAAGAGAGGCGGAATAGATATCTCTAGCCTCTTCTTCCCCCCAACCCCAACTCTTTTCCAAGATAAGTTTTCATTCCTGCCTGGAGGGAAAGCAGAAGGTTGGGGCTAGAGGTCACACTCTTCTCTCTTGAGAGAGAGAATACCCGACTAGAAATATATCTGTCTTCTCTCTTAAAGGTTGTTCATCTAGGGATATGATAAGGTTCCATATAAATTCCAATTGCTTTGTAATTTCTGAAGGACACAGGGATCCCAAATTCCATATTCAAGGCTTGACCCCTTCTCCACCAAATACCTGTCCCACAATGAGCACACATGGAGGATAGCTAAGGAACTTAGTTGTCCAAATCATAGCAAAACGGAAATGAGAAAAGGTATAACTAGAACATATACTAGAGAACACGGAATGAAGGAAGTCTCCCATTTGAAGTACAGTAAACCATCTCAATTAATAGAGAGTTTCCTGGATCTCACCCAAAAGGGAAATTCCCCCAAATCTCTTAAAGTAGCAAGCTGGATATATGGATATAATGGAGACTGCCAGCTCCTTTCATGTCTTTTCAGAGTATTTTCCTTCAGCATCCTAAAGTAACATTGACCTCTTCCATCTTCTCTCTCAAAGCTAGAAACATGTCTTGAGCTTGAAGACTAGAAGCTTGAGGAGTCCTAAAAGAGGACTCCTGCTTGAAGAATCTTGAAGAAGACTGGCCCTGAAGAGTCCCAAGATGGAACTAAATGGGAACTCTGGCTTGGAGAGTCTCAAAAGGAACTCATTGAACACTGAGGTTCTCTGTCCCTTGCCAATTCTGCTCCACCCTTCATAGAGGGCAGGACTTTATCCCCACCAATAAGGAAAACGTCCCATACCAAGTGCTTTGAAAGAGGAGTTAAAACTTGGCATGCACTCCCTTTTTACCTCCACCTCATATAGTCATTCTCTTCCTTTAACAGGCAGGATAGATGCCATTTTTCTACAGATGACCTTTCCTGACCTCTCACTTGCTAGGACCATGACTGCCAAACTATGTTGTTGTTAAGCAGTTTTAGTCATGTCTTCTGACTCTTCATGATCCCATTTGGGGTTTTCTTGGTAAAGATACTTGAATGGTTTGCCATTTCCTTCTCCAGCTCATTTCATGGATGAGGAAGCTCAGGCAAACAGGGTTAAGTGACTTGCCCAGGGTCACATAGCTAATAAATGTCTAAGACTAAATTTGAACTCAGGTCTTCCTGACTCTAAGTTCAGTGCTCTATTTACTTTATCACTTAGCTCTGTTCCTGGAAAAATATCTTTAATTTCCTTGCTTATAAGTGTGCTTTTATGTCTTCATTCTCTAAGTTCCTGGTAAGTAGGAATCTTTGTTCTTGTACCCCTAAACGAACTAGGTAGTAGGCATTTTTTTGTTGTTGATAGATTGAGCTATCACTTTTTTATATAGATACTGAGTCAGTCAATAGGAATGTATCAAGAAACAGTGATAAAAACAATTTGGAGAGGGCCTCCTCATTACCAGACTTCTGACAGTAGCTGGACCACAGGATGGTGGAGGATCCTAAGTGAAGATGAATGAGGATGGTAGCCCATGTGGGCAAGAAATACAGTCTTTCCCTTACCCTGAGAAGCATATCCTGTTGTCTTTGGGCATGCTGGAGCAAAGATCAAATCTTCCCTACCCGTTAGAGATCTCTCTTGTATGTCACTTTTTCTTATAACTATCTGGGATATAGTGGAGAGCTAAGGAGGAGGAAATCTAAGTCCTCAAAAAAGCATAATGTGACATAAAACTAGGAGACCAGGATTAGTTTCTAGCCTTTATGTCTAAAAGCTGTTTGACTCCAGGGGGAAAAAAAAACAACAGCAAAGACAAATAAGCTTTCTGTGCCTTAATTTTCTCCTTTTAATAATTTTTTTTTGCCTTTTTTTGGAGGGCAATTGGGGTTCAGTAACTTGCCCAAGGTTACATGGCTAGTTTTTGTGTGTGTGTGGGTGTGTGGGTGTTAAGTGTCTGAGACCAGAACAGAACCAAAGACCTTCTGACTCCGGGGCCAGAGCTTTACTCACTGCACCACCTAGCAGCCCCTAATTTTCTCCTTTTAAATGAGAGATACTAGCAATTGCATTAACTATGTCAATGACTTATTATTATTTAAGTTCTTTGTTACTTCAAATACTCTGGTATATGAGTCCCAGGATCACAGGTTTAGTGATATAAAGGACTTCAGAGCTAATCTAATTCAATCTTCTCATTTTACAGATCAGGAAACGGAGACCCAGAGAGACTAAATGATTTGTCCAAGGTAATTCAAATGCTCTGACTTCAAATACAATGTTCTTTCTGTTGAACTATACTCCCTCTGTGACATTGATGTGTAATGGGAATGCAAATTTGGAAGATCTTCCCTACCCCTAGGCTAAAGTGCACCTGAAGCCTGGGGTGGGAGGCTTGTTTTTCAGTAGAAACTTTTTGGTTGGCCAGTGGGTCCAAAAGGTTGTTACATTCTCTGAGCCAGGAGAAGGCTATATAAGCCCTGATGTGTAGCTTTGTTTTGGGACTCACTTTGAGAAGTGTTCTGTGATTTGATCTGAATTCTGGGAAGCCGTTGTTGAGAGTCCCCCGGCTTTGAAAAACCCAGATGCTGATTTGGTATGGATGTAATGGTTGGACAGTTTGGAAATCTGTCTACTTGATCTGTTTCTGTCTTGATAATTCTGCCCGTATGCTTTGAAGTTCGGGGTGCTGACCTTTTTCCCCTGAACAAGGTAAACGATATATGTCTGACTGATTTAAGTAAGCTTGTTAACCCATTTTGAGTTGCTTTCCTTTATCAAAGCAGATCCAAGAACCTGTGTGAGCAGGCACCCTGGGGACACTGGGTGCTTGCCGCTACAAAATGGCTTCACGAACAGGATCTGCAGAGTAAAAGGAAAGTATGGGGGCTGGGATAATTGTTTGTTTCCCAGTTGTGGTAGCTGTGACTCTGTGGAGCTGTGGAGCAGGAGAGAAGAATGGCCTCCATGCGGACTTCGCTGAGCTGAGAGCAGGAATGGTGAGCTGCCTGCATCGGGACCTGGGCAGAAGCCAGGAGTGGCTGCTGCCTGTGGGAGAAGGAACCCAGGAGTTCGGAATTCAGCCACAGGAAAAGATAACTGAGCAGCAAAGCAGGGGCACTGAGTGTGTTTCCTGGCTGCTTCCCACAGTTTGGGACCCAGGGGGAGAATGGACTTGTGACTATGGTGGGTGGGATGAAGTGCCTTGGATCCCCAGGAACCCCACCTTGTTGGTTTTGTTGCCCAGCCCCCTCTCTGTGCTTGGAAGCTGGGGCTGGAGCTGTGTGAGGGGAAGGACACTCCCCTCCCCCCAGAACTTTATTTGCCCTCTTGTTTTGAACTGAAGTGATAATGCTATGTACTTTGTGTTTGTTTAAGGCCCAGTGGCCACTTTGGTAACTTTAGTTCTGTACCTTGAAAATGTGACCTAAGAGATGTTTAGTGCTACTTCAAAAGTAAATTGTCTATGCTATGGGCATGAAAGATCTTGGGGTCTAATGTAATGGGAATGCAAATTTGGAAGATCTTCCCTGCCCCTAAGCTAAAGTGCACCTGAAGCCTGGGGTGGGAGGCTTGTTTTTCAGTAGATACTTTTTGGTTGGCCAGTGGGTCCAAAAGGTTGTTACATTCTCTGAGCCAGGAGAAGGCTATATAAGCCCTGATGTGCCCTCTATCTATGTATACCTGTATACATATATACACACATTCACATATGTATTCATATGCCCGTATACCCTCTGATATAGACATGTATATATATATATGTATATATATATATATATATATATATATGTATTCCCTTCAACTATTTTCATACTGAGAAAAGTTTCAATAAGTTACAATTATCATTTTTCCATGTAGGAATGTTAATAGTTCAACTTTGATAAGTTCCTTATGATTTCTTTTCCCTGTTTACCTTCTCATGCTTCTCTTGCTTCTTGTATCTGAATGTCAAATTTTCTATTCAATTCTGGTTTATCATCAAGAATGCTTGAAAGTCCTCTATTCCACTGAATGACAATATTTTCCCCTGAAACATGATACTCAGTTTGCTGGGTAGGTAATTCTTGGTTTTAATCCCAGCTCCTTTTACCTCCAGAATATCATATTCTTAAACCCTTTGACCCCTCAGTGTAGAAGGTGCCAGATTCTGAGTTATCCTGATTGTGTTTCCACAATATTCAAATTGTTTCTTCCTAGGTGCTTATAATATTCTCTCCTTGATCTGGGAATTTTGGATCCTGGCTATAATATTCCTAGGAGTTTTCTTTTTGGGATCTTTTTCAGGAGGTGATCAGTGGATTCTTTTAACCTCTATTTTGCCCTCTGGTTCTAAAACATCAGGGCAGTTTTCCTTGAGAATTTCTTGGAGGATGATTTCTAGGTTCTTTCTTTGATCATGGCTTTCAGCTAGTTCAATAATTTTTAAATTATCTCTCCTGGATCTATTTTCCAGGTCAGTAGTTTTTCCCATGAGATATTTCACATTGCATTCTATTCTTTCATTTGTTTGGATCTGCTTAACAGAATCTTGATTTCTCATAAAGTCATTAGCTTCCATTTGCTCCAATCTAATTCTGAAGGAATGATTCTCCTCAGTGAGCTTTTGAGATATTTTTTCCATCTGGCAAATTTGGCTTTTTAAGGCATTCTTCTCCTCATTGCCTTTTTGAGCCTTTTTTGCCATTTGAGTTAGTCTATTTTTTAAGGTGTTATTTTCCTCAGTCAGTCTGTTGACTCTCATTTCATAATTTTCTTGAATCTTTCTCACTTCTTTTCCCAATTTTTCCTCCACTTCTCTTATCTGCTTCTTAAGGTCCTCTATGGCCTGTAACCAGCTCATATTTTCCTTTGAAGTTTTTGTTGTCAGGAGTTCTTACTTCACTGTCTTCCACCTGTTACATGCTTTGATCTTTTTTTTTCCCCAAATAGGAGTCTAATGTTGGATTCTTCTGTTTTCTTTGATTCATTTGCCTGGTCTTGTTGCCACTCAATTACTTGACTTTTGGTCTTTTTGACACAGTAAGCCTCTGCTACCAGACAGGGTAGCTTCTTACCAAACACGGAGGTTTTCTCAGCTGCCAGAGGTATTGGGTGCCCTTTCTGAAGCCTCCACATGCTCTGGCAAGCTGGTCACACACCCCAGGACCTTCACCCTAGACTGCAATCCAGATCCAAGCAGGTTAAAGCAAGAGCAATTACCCCTCAGACTGATTGCTTGGTCCCCCTACAGTCTGCAGGCCAGGAGCTGAAGCTACCATGTGGTAGTGGCTGTGCTGCATCCCTCAGTGGCTTCTGTACCCAGGGGCAAATGCTGATGCACTCCCAACTACTGGGTCCCAAAGTCCACACTGCACTGACCTCTCACTTTGTCTTAAGCAGCATCTATGTGTTGATAATTCTGGACTGCCACAGCTGCAGGTCATCTGGAGTCCCTCC
Organism: Petaurus breviceps papuanus; assembly: GCF_028583685.1. NCBI lineage: Eukaryota > Metazoa > Chordata > Mammalia > Diprotodontia > Petauridae > Petaurus > Petaurus breviceps. Next base: position 18,373,260 of record NW_027187358.1, read on the forward strand.
AGCCAGTGGTTGGTCAGGCCTACCCTGGGGCTAAAACCTCGGTATGGGGCTGGGGTCGGCTCCCAGAGTGCTGTGCTGGCCAATTCCTGCCTGCCTGCTGGGCTGTCCAGAGCAGGAGGTTATCTTCTCTGTGTCATTTTGTGTGTTCTGTAGCTCCAAAGTTTGTTCAGAGTCCCCTTTTACATGGATTGGAGGTGGTGAGAGCAGAGGTCCTGTTTCTTCTGCCATCTTGACTCCCCAATACCTACTAAGTTGATGCTCAGTGGCTTATCTTGGTAACCTAAGATGCCAAGGGAGACTCTGAAACACCTTAAATCAGGTATGTTTCTTCTGACAGGGAACTCCTCTAACAAGTAAATTCAACCCAGATTAGTAGAGTTAATGAGGAGGTAGGATAAGAATCTTTAGTCCCTTTCCAGGCTTTTCATCATGGAGGGGAGGCCAGGTTCCTTCTGGTTTGGTATCTCCTTCATGAGCTGGGTCACCCTAAATTCTAAGAACAGAAGCTTTTTCCCCTGAAGAAGGATCTTACTCAAATTGGATCCTGTTTATTACATAGACAGAAATCAGGTTGTCATTTGGGTGGGGCCCAGCCCATATCCCTTGAGCAAATGCCTTGAGAAGAGCTGAAATGCTTATAACATTCTTTAATAGTGGAGGGGCTTTTCTTTAAACTAGCCTTTTGACATAAAAGGGGATATTGCAAATTATTTTAAATAATTAAATGGTACAGTATTAAAATTAATTTCTCTGAGAAGGGACCTTAGGGATCAGCTCATCCAACCTCTAATTTTACAGATGAGTAAATGAGAATCAAGAAAGAAAGTTATAATTTTATTAACACCAGTTAGGAATGTGAATTCACCAGGCTTTGGTATCTGTAGTCTTATTTTATGCTGCTGAGAAGGTGGGGGAAGCTCAGCATTATAATACCCATTTTTCCTAAAGAAACTGAGGGAAATAAGAGTAAGTGCCAGAACAAAAACCTTATGTTGCCAGTCTACAGGAATGGGTGTTAATCCAAATCTTGGTTTTTTTTTTTTTCTGTTTCTTTGTTTTTTCACAGGAGAAAGCAGATCTATAGAAATTCAAGTTATACCAAATATGACTTTACATTTGACTTCCTGCCTGTTTAAAACCAGGTCTGCCACAGGGTTCCATGGAAATAGGATTCATGCATGGATGACTCCTTTTTACCCTGTTCTAGTCTCTCATCTCAAACTGCCATTACACTCCACTCATCATTATCTGAGTCAGGCATCAGTGGCTGCAAGCACCATCTCCCAAATGAAAACTTTTTTTTTTATGCTTAGCTTCCAAAATGAAAGCTCTCCATAATCTGTACACACAGACTTTTTCATTGCTTGGCAATAGCATGGCTATACCAAAGATGCCTTCCAAATAAAGACTAGAAAGCTTAAATGCTTTCAGCTCAGACAATAGGTCCTAAACACTCCCACTGAAAAGCAACCTTGATACAGGATGACACTGGTTGTCAGGTAGTATGTGATCATGTTAGGGGTCAGGGATAAAGGAGTTAGGCACTTACTTAGTATTGTATTATGATACCTAAAATTTGATGTTTTTTTAGGTCTCAGCTGAGATATAGGAGAACTAGTATAAATAACCAATATTCTTCTAAGACTCAAAGTAATATTTTGAGAAGCACTGCTGGTCATTATAATAGCTAGCATTTTTATAGCATTTTAAGATTCTGAATTTGTTTTACATACATTATTTCAATGAATCCTCACAACCTTTGAGACAGGAGCTAATATTTTCTTCATTTTAAAGATGAAGACATTAAGACTAAGAATGTTCAAGTGACTTCCCCAAGGTCACCCAGCTTATAAAGGTCTGAGGCAGGATTAGAACTCAGGTCACTCTGACTCATTTCATTTCTCACTGGATATTAACTGACTTGGAAAGATCTTGCAGTTTTTTTTTCTATTTTTCCCCTTGTATCCCCTTATTCTCACATCAATAACAACTACTTAAGTATGGGCTAAGATAGCTAGAACAGGCAGAATACATCAGATGAAGGTGTCTATGTCACTGACAAAGTTGCCTTCATAAATCAAGTGCCAATTTCATAAGTGCCAGTGTCACTGAAGAGGTAGTGTGCTTCTTTCCCTCCTGGTTCTGAAATTGTGCCTTATGGCACCTTGCATGTCTTTCATAATAATTATTGATGACTAAACTGGTTAAACCAAATGACAGAACCCAAACTGAGAGCCCCCATCATGTCCTTTAATCAGGCTTTCTATCTGTGCACTTGATTAATAGATTTGTTTTCCCTTTTCAGCTGAGATGGCAGCTTACATTTAATTTAGTTTTTTTCCTCTCTATTTCCTTCACTTTAAAAAATCTGAATAAGTCATATATGCAGCTTTTTTAAGGCACTGCCAAAGAGTAATTATTAATACCATTTTTTCTTATGGAAACCCTGCCTCTGTAGGTTACAGTAATACTTAAAGCCTGAATCGTGTAGGATACAGCCTCTTTGGAAAGGTGGGAAAAGTTCACAAGAAATCCGTCCAGTGAGAGGTTTGATTAGATGGATTACCATTCGACTGAGAATGATGGGTGTTGTGCTCTGGATTTTGCAATGGCATGCCATATTCCCAGTGACAAAGTCATAAAGATAAGTATGACTTGAAATGATACCTAGTGTGGCTTCAGTTGAATAGGAAGTAACACTGCTTTGTGCAGGGCAGAATATAGCTAGCATTTATATAGCACCATAAATTTTACAAGGAATTTTACATATGGTGTTTCATTTGACCCTCATAAATCCCATCTCCGTCACTTAAAAACTGTGATTTTTTTTTTTTTTTGCAAATCACATAATGGAGAAAAGGAAGGGAACACACATTTATATAGCGCCTGCTATGTTCCAAGCATTGTACTGAGCACATTATAAATATTATCTCCTTTAATCCTCAAAACAATCCTGTAAAATTGGTGCTATTATTATACTCCTTTTACATATGAGGAAACTAAGGTTGGGAAGGGTTAAGTACTTGCTCAAGGTCATTCAGCTGGTAAATAGCTGAGACAGGATTCAAATACATTTCTTCCTGACTCAAGTCAGCATACTCTACAACAAACTGCCTCTAAAAAACACAAGTACAATAAAACAATGTGTTTTGATATTATTAATAATATTACTATTAAAGTAATTAAAGGCAGGAATTTTGTTCTTTCTCAACTTCATTCGCAAAATTAAAAAGTTATTTTGAAGTAAAATGATCCTTCTTGTTCCAGGCTGTATCTATATCTCCTATGGGTATTTTGTAGAACTTTATGAAATGGGTTTTGGAGGCACCCATAAGAGTCTAAAAGGTATTGACAAGGAACTTTCTAACCATAATCTGATAGTTGTCTGAGCCAATAGATTTTGAATCAGCACTAACTGCAATAGTTAAAAGAAAAACAAAACCTTAATCTTATCTTGAAACACCCTGGTTGCTTTGTGTTGTAATAGAAAGCTTCAGTGTTTCATAGATGTAGCTACACACTCCCCTTGCCATTGAAAGGACAATTAGTTATCACACCTTGGCAAATGGGAGCTGAAAGTCTAGGCAGAGAGAAATGAAGAGTTAAAACACCAAAGATGCTTAATATATTTATGTCTCAGTTTTCATATCTGCAAAATGCCAAAAATAGTACCTGCCCTATTAGTAAATAGCTGTGAGACCTTGGATTAGTCATGTAACAACCCTTGTGTTCATTTTCCTTACCTTTTAAAGTGAGGTTGTAATAGATGATGGTTAAATCTGTGTCACAAAGCATTGTCATGATTGGTTCATGTGAAAGCACTTTGAAAATATTTAAAAGTACAGATGACGGATTTATTATCAAATTGGGTTTCAGTGGTGATTTGCTTTGGCACTAAGACCATTTTAGTGCAAATATTCATTCCACCACTTTGTGTTGGCCTAACTGAATATACATTATGGAAACATTTTTATTTCCTTCCCCTACCCAACCTTGAAAAAAAAAAACTCTTCTTTAAAACACTAAATTCTTAATTTTCATAGTAGTCTGACCCAAAGCACTTATAAATCAAATGTACAATAAATTCTCTTAATTACCGGTAGCACTGGCATTGATTTGGTCATGCCCATAGTGTATGTATTGTGGCCACATATTTCATTTAATTTGTTTCTGTTTATTTGTGGTGATATATTTCATTTGTTTGTAAGATGATACTCATGGATTGGCATTGAGCAACTACTGGGGAAGCTCTCAAGGGTTCACATTCCAACCCTAGCAAATATTTTTTAGCCTTCCAGTCATTCCTCTGAGCCACAATTTAAAGCCAGAATATTGCAAGGTCATGCATTGAGAGAGAATGTTATTTAGCTGTTTTTGTCCTGTTCAACTCCATTTGAGGTTTTCTTGGCAAAGATACTAGAATGGTTTGCTATTTTCTTCTCCAGCTCATTTTGCAGATGAGGAAACTAACAGGGTTAAGTGACTTGCCCAGGATCATACAGCCAATAAGTATCTGAGTTTGGATTTGAATTCAGGAAGAGAAATTTTCCTGACTCCAGGTCCAGCATTCCATCCACTGTGCCATATAGCTGCCCCTGTGAAAGAGACTACTATGTTAAACTGAAGATTTCTTATTCTTCCCTTTTGGTCATGGTTCGCTGAGTACCTTTCTCTTTGAGGTATGTTACCTCTTTTTCTAATTTTTCGTTCTTGTTGTTTTGCTTGGCTAATTCTTGGTTCCTCATAGAGTTATTTGGTTAATTCTAGTTTTTAGCAAATCATTTTCCTTGGTTAATTTTTGAAGCTCCTTTTCCATATCATACACTTTTTAGAGAGATGTTTTCCTCATTATAATGTTTTTCTAATTCTGCTATTTTCGTTTTGAGAGAATTATTCATTTTGTCTTCTATCTCTCTCATTGTGTTTTCAAAGTTCCTTTTGATCTCATCTAGGAGAGCCTTCTGTGCTTGGGACCCATTCCCTGTTGAAGTTTCAGCTGTGGGTGTGGAATCCACATTGTCTCCCTCTGAGGATAGTAGTACTCCAGAGTCTTTGTCTTTGTAGTTTGCTTTCTACCCATTTTGAGGCAGGGTCCTAGCCACGCCGTTCCTCTAGGATCCCAAGCCTTTACTGTAGAGGGTTTTGCCCTGGGGCAAGAGTTACTATGTTTTCAGGGTCAGAGTGGGGGTTTGGAGCAGGTGAGGTTCACTCTGTCATCCTAGTCTTTGGAGGTCCTGAAAGGGGCTTTTTAAAAAAATTTCTGGGCTATGAAGTGGCAGCCCCAGGAGTGTTTAGTGTCCAGGACAGGGGCCCCTGTATTTGCTTCTTACCTTGCTCTTTCCAGTCCCAGCCCTTTGGTGATATACCTGGTAGTGGACCTTGTGGTTGGTGGGAACACTTGCCCTCTGAGTTGATCAGGCCCTTTCTGGGCCTGCCTCTGCCGGCCGCGCCTCACCTTCCCTGCCTGCCCCTGCCGCTGATTACCTTTCTACAACATCTGTCACTTTTGGATACCCATTGGTTTGGGATTATAAGACACTAATGATCACTAGAGGACAAAATGTATAAGGGAAATGTTGAGATTTTCCTGACAATCCATTCCTGAGGAGATTCTGACTTCCTATAATTTGCAGCAAAGTCATGATTACCTCCTACATGGGGTAGGCTCTTTGTTATAGGTTTTTACCACTCCAGATTATCCCATCCCTATTAATTGGCAAAAACAAAAACACATTTATTCTCTACAAATAACTTTATTAGAATGAAAACGAGACCCTGTATTTCAGTGGTTTAAACACACATAGCCACATTCAGGCCTATACACACTGTCACATTAATCTTCCTAATTCACAACTCTAATAGTGTCACTCATCCTCATTAACATTAAATTCCTGCATGCATGCAAATTACTATTATTGATGTCATTGTCAGAAGAAGTCTATTGGACAGGAACTCTGTATTCCCCAATGTCCATTGGAAAATATGCAAGTAATTTAACCTGGCCTTCAAGGCTATCTATCCATCTATCTATCTATCTATCTATCTATCTATCTATCTATCTATCTATCTATCTATCTATCTATCTATCTATCTACCTATCTACCTATCTATCTAACAAGCAATTATAGAGAAAAGCATCTGTCATTTCTGTCCCTGTCTTTTTCTTTTATTTATGTTTTCTTCTTTGTCTGTTTTCTTCTTCATGTGGTCTCTCTATTGCTGCCCTCTGTTCTACTCTTTATTCTACTTCTTTGCTGTCTCCATGTATGATGATGTCCATAGGTTACTATGATAAACTTTTCCAGGGATTTAAGCCTATAAAAGGGAACATTTTTCTCTAGAGCAGAATCAGGTCTTCTTTTCACTACTATCATTTAAAAAGATAACACACACAGGTGAAAACAGTCTTGAATAGTGCTGAAATATATATTTATAGGAAGCTGGGTGATACTATTTTTAATGTTGAAACATACTTTGCATGAAGTGATTATTGAGGAAATTGGTTTCTATTTATTTGCATTTACTTATTATTAAATATATTGGCATGTTCCCTCATAGATTATATAATATTTCTACAGAATAAATAAGCAAGGGCAAATTTGATTGTAACTATGGAATTTCTTGTCTAATGTCACGCCTCTGATGGTGGCATCAATAAACGATGATAAAAATGGCGGTGATAATACCAAAACTACATGAACACAAAAAATGCTCAAAATATAGATACCTAGGAGAATGAACTAAATTCAAGTGGAAACAGGATAAGGTGGTGATCCTCCCATTGTTCTGTCTATAACTAGAGTTTTATCAAAAAAAGTTTCATTGAATCCATAGAGGATTTCTTCAACTATAAAAAAGTTATTTTCTCTTTCTGTAAAATAATTCATGTAATGTTAAATGTAAGAGAACAATAGTACTATAGAAACTTGTTGCACAAAGATTTTGATTTAAACTCCATCAAACAAGCTGAAACGAGATAACAACAACAGACACAAATACAACAACAGTGACAAAATTAGAACCACTTCCTCAAAGTCAAAATTATCATCCATTCCTTGGAAGGAAGGGTTAACAACAAACTAGAAGAACAATAATGCAGAATTTTGTGCACTCTGAGATCATTACTATATTCTAAGAAAGTCTTCAAGGAATCACGGAATGCTAGCCAATTAGGCTTTGATGATAAATAGCATTGATTGGGTTAGATTTAGAGTTAGTTTGATGTAATTACTCCAAAGAGTAAAGAAATAGAGAATCATAGATTACTGAATACTGCCATAATGATCATCTTGGTATTGAAGATAATGTATCAGATGATACATTTTTTTTTTGTTCTGGTACCACAAAAACGCAAACTATGGCAAAACAAATTAGATATATCTATAGTCCACTCTCTGGAAATGTTTTGGTACATATTGTGCCAACCACTAAAAAGGGCAAACTATGAAAGATCATGCAGTGGACTGATGATATAAATATTTTCATTAAGTATAAATATAATATCATTACAAAAAATGAAACAAATTTCACAAGTTAAAGGTAAGACAGTATCTGCCAGAAAGTATAAAATATTTCAAGACCTGCAACCAAAAGTACATGTGGTGGATGTTGCATTGGTAAGGACCATGGGAGGATAATGATGTCAGACATCAATCATCTAAAAGGGAGAAGTGAATTCAGCTACTGAAAATCTGCAGAAAGAAAACTCCTTGAATATATAGTGAGTATACAGAATTGAAAACTTGTAAACCAATTATTCCATTAAAAGCCACAAAAATGTAAAAGGTACCATGAAATCTGGATAAGAAAAGTATATCAGAAAATCTAGATTTCTTTAATTGGCAAATGCAAGTAAAAGTCAAAAGGAATAAAAGGAAGATAGCATAAAGGAAAAACAAATAACTACAACTAAAAATTTACAGTAAAGACTCTAAAGTTAGAGGTATAAAAAACAGTAGAAAACACACAAAGAATAAAGGTATTAAAATTTCTTGTCATCTATATGTGCATACATAAATCCAATTAAGTAAAAAAAAAATAAGCTGGATCAAATATGAAATAGACAGTTATGTCAAGAGAAGTGAGTGGAGATTCTGCTTCTTTGGAAAACAGCAAAGTGATGGGTACAACTAAGATCCATACCGATTGGCTCAAATGATTTGTAGGGGTACATGTATGAAAAGCAAAGCATTTTATCACCTCCCTCTCAAAAGCAAGCCTGACCTATTTTTTTCTTAAAAATGATATTACACATCTATTACCAAGAGCTTAGAGTTCCTCTCCAAATATAGGCCAAGAACATGTTAATATCCTTTATATAAAATCCTCAAAACTTGCATCATTAAAAAATGTCTATAAAATTCATAATAAAACAATATACTGTCTGATGAGTAAAAAAGAAAAAAAGTGTGTCAAAGAATCCTTGGGGTAGGAAGAACAACTTATCAATTCAGAAATTATTGAATATGTTTCCCAAAGTGACATTATACTTACTGCTTTGATGATTATCATGAAGTTTTTGTCTCACTTCTACACTCATGGTTTATGCATTAACCACAAATATATGAAGTAAATTCAAGTAAAGTGAAAATGCTAGAATATTTGATACCCACTTAGAAAATTGTTCTCTACTTAAAATACATCACTGATTCAATAATTTCAGGAAGGAAGGAAGGAAGGAAAGAAGGAAAGAAGGGAGGAAGGGAGGAAGGAAGGAAGGAAGGAAGGAAGGAACAAAGGAACGAAGGAACGAAGGAACGAAGGAACGAAGAGCTAGACCTATGATTTTATTGGCATGAGAATTTCCAGGATGAGGAAACTCTCTCCAACAATGCTAATCAACACCATCTCTGAAATTTGTAGTCTTAGAGAATTTGTATAGAGTCCTGAGAGGGTTGACTCTATCCACTGTACAGTATTGCCTCTCTCTCTCTCTCTCTCTCTCTCTCTCTCTCTTTCTCTCTCTCTCTCTCATCATACATATAAATATACATTCACACATATATGTGTATATCACAATTCTGTATACTAGAATGTATACAATAAGCTGCTGTTGTTCTTTGCTTTAAAAGAGGACCAAAATGACATCACTATACTAGAGTCAAGTTTTAGTGTGTCCGACTGTGGCTGATCAGACCAATAAGAGCTCAGAATTTACTACCACAGGTTGGGCACAAAGAGTCCATTTGAACATTTGGGGTGTATATTTTGCACATCTTGCATTTCTTTTGAGCTACTTCAATTCTGCTTTGCTCACAGAACATAGCATGTTATGCTGAGCAGTCCTGTGCTAGAGTCTATGATGTCACACAATCAATTCCAAAATTCTTAAAAGAGACTCTGAGTGTCTGTATTGCTTCTTCTGACCACTATGTGAGTGCTTGCCCTCTGTGAGTTCTCCATAAAATAGTTTTTTTGGCAAGCATACATTTTACATTGGAACAACATGGCCAGCCCATGTAGCTGGCTCTCTAAAATAGAGTTGGAATGCTTGGCAGTTTAGTTTGAGAAAGGCCCTCGGTATCTGGTATCTTTTCCTACCAGATGATCTTCAGAATCTTCCTAAGACAATTCAAATGGAAGAAATTTAGTTTCCAGGCATGACACTGGGAAAGTGTCCAGGTTTCACAAACATACGACAATGAGGTCAGCAGAATGGCTCTGTAGATCTTCAGTTTGGTAGTCAGGCTAAAACTTCTCTCCCACACTTTCCTTCAGAGACTTCCAAATACTGAACTAACTGGTAATGCATGCATCAACCTCATTATCAATGTGTACATCCCTGGGAAATGTACTACCAAGGTAAGTGAACTTGTCCACAGCATTCAAAATTTCTCCATTTATTGTAACCAGTGGCTCCATGTATGGATGGTGTGGTAATGGCTGATGGAGCACCTGTGTTTTCTTGGTATTAATTGTTAGACCAAAATTAGCACAAGTAGCAGAGAATTGATCCATACTTTGTTGCATCTTAATTTCAGAGGCTGCATTGAGTGCACAATCATCTGCAAACAGAAAACCATGCACCAACACTCCCTCTACTTTGGTCTTGGCTCGTAGCCTTTTCAAGTTGAAGAATTTACTATAAGGGCAGTAGTTGACCTCGATGCAGCATTCATTCTAGCTGAAGGTATTCAACAACATGGCTAAAAATGTCATGCTAAAAAGCATGGGAGCAATAACACAGCTTTGTTTCACTCCATTGGTGACTGGGAAAGCACAAGAGCATTGTTGATTATCCAGAACCTGGAGAAACATGCCACATTCAAATATGCCCTACTTGGATCTACTCAGATATTCAAATAGAGTTAACAATGATATGGTCAACAGTCACTTTCTGATTCACACAATATGTATGTGTGCATAAACATGGACATTACATGTATGTACCAATATGTACATTAACATATATTTATTGGTGCATATACAGTATGTGTATATGTACACATACTTGTCTTCTGCCTCCTTCTCTTTAGGCTGAGGGCAGGGTTATATATTATTTACCACATAAATTATCAATGAATCTTGATCCCAGAAGAGCATAATGCCCTTTATTTGCGGAGCCCCAATTTTAAAAATAACACATTAAACCAAGAACACAGAACATCCAAAGGGGAGGAACATGGCATAATTCTACCATAATTCCCACTGTCATTGTTAAATATTTAAGTGTGTGTGTGTGTGTGTGTGTGTGTGTGTGTTTGGAAAACAGCAGATTATTCCTCTGTTTGACTAAACCTATTCTTTCAGAAATCACTAACATACATGACTCCCTCTAAATGTTATCACTTAAACAGGCTCTTGTATATCATTTTCATGAGATGATTTTAAGTAAAAATTCATATAATTGGATCATATCTAGATATAGAAACATACGTGCATACATATATACAATCACATGTACATATATAAGCATATATGTGTATCTAGCTTAATATAGAAATATCCATATAAATGCCTATGTAAAAATAGAAATTTATGTTTTTATATATATACATATCTATACATACAAACATAAAAGTATGTGTGCATATGTAACATGAAAGAAGACTACTTAAGGGTATGTTGACATTGAGAAGAATTATTAGGTCTAGAACCACTTCTTACCACCCTTATGGAGACTCATTGTTGTCATCTGTTTTTGTTGTTCAGTCATTCAGTCGTATCCAACTTTATGTAACACATATGTGTGTGTGTGTGTGTGTGTGTGTGTGTGTATCAGAGGGACTTATAACCACTATGTATCTTGGTTCAGAGACAGGATAAAGAAAGTTAATGGCTAATGATGACTTCATCTCAGAATCTCATAAGAGTTCTGATGGGTATAAGTGGCTACACAATTTCAGACTCCCTTGCCAAGATCCCTATATAGGTAACAGAATTCTGCAAAGAGATATTGGTGTGCAGGGAATACACAAGATAGAAGACAGATGGAAAGTCACTCCTTACCAAGCAATGGAGAGACTGGGTGACTTAAAATTTACAAAACAGCCCCAGACAATGGCAAGTGATCACCAAAGACAATGACCTGGAATCAACTATTAGGTATGTGGGGGGTGGTAATCTGGGTGTGGGTGCAATTGTATTTTTTGATGAGGCAGTGGACAGTAATGATGAACAAAAAGCTTAATAAGTCCTGATGACAAGGTCCTATTCACCTATTGCAGAGGTAATGCAATGTGATGATGATTCTGATGAGAAAATTGGGTATGGGTGTCTACCAGTGAGTCAGGAAATGCATCCAAGTGTATCTCAGCCATAGGAGAACTCCTCTTCAGATGATGAAAGAGGAATAAATCCAAAGGTAATCTCAGTTGAGGATCCTAGGGAATATGAAGCCCTCACAGAAGAATTTAATAGCCAGCCTTAGCCTTCTACACACTCAGAAATGGGAAATCGATGGTCAACTATACACAAGCTCAGAAGTTTTTGATAGAAATGCCAGGAATATATGGACAGTGACAATAATTACTTACAATCCATTAGGAAAAATGATTATTCATAAAGTCAGCTGAAATTATTTGATGGAATATGTATTTTGTAAGCTGTGACAATATATTTTGTTATGTATTACACTATACCATGCATTATTGCTTTGGAATTATGTTCATTATTATGTACACCGTTTGGGGATATGTGTATCTATATGTTGAGTATAATACTTGGCAATACTGTTGATAGGTTTCCCTGACATGCACTATTGCTATACATAAAAGTAACCTATACATTTAGCACTAAACAGAGTATAGTATCTAAAGTTTTGCTATATGTGATATATGATTATGTATGGTGAAGGTCATGTTTAAGGTACTCTGTATTTTTTACTAAACTTGTGTTAACCATGTCAGCTAAGGGAAATGCCAAGAATGACATAACATATGCCCCAGTATCTCTCAAATTATTTATAGGAACAGCAAATTTCTCATTAAAAGGAAGATAAAAGCAGAGGGTGGGGTGCGGTGATGCATTGAGACTGAATGAAGCAAAAGCATGAATGTTTAAAGAGATTAAAAAAGACTGTGAAAGGTAATATGCAAAAAAGATGTTCCCAAATGATTGAAAAACTATGGGAAATCAAGCACATTAATGCCAATTTTGGTATAACTGTGAATTTGTCCAGATTTTTGGAAGAAATTTGGAATTATATCAAAGTTACTAAAGTGTGAATACACTTTGACCCATCGATTCCATTTTGGAATTTTTGGAATTTGGAAATTCCATTTGGAATTTCCCCAAAGAGAACAAAGAAGGAATGGAGGCATTTGTTCAAAAATATTAATATCTGCTTTTTTTGTTATGGTAAAGAACTGACAACTAAGGAGCTGCCCATCAATTTTGGAATGGGTGAGCAAAATATTACATATGAATGCAATGGAATGTCCTTGTGCTAAAAGAAATAATGAAGGGGATATTTTCAGACAAACCTGGGAAGTCTTACATGGACTGATGTAAAGTAATGTGAGCTGAACAGGGAAAGCAATTTATACAATAACAGTCACACTGTGATGACAACTTTGAAAGATTAAAGAACTCTAATCAATGCCATGACCAACCACAATTCCAAAGAACTTATGATGAAACATAATATCCAACTCCTAAAAGAGAGGATACAACTTGAAATATTTATTTTGCACAATTGTCAAGATGAAAAATTTTAAATTTTGACTATGCCTATGTTACAGTGATTTTGTTTTCCATTTCTTTTCCCCCTATGGGATGAAGGTGGGAAGGAGAGAAAATAAAATTTTGTTTATTAATTAAAAAAATAGATTTTCCAGCCTATAAAAGACAGGAGGTTTAAATTACTTAATTGCACATGAAGAGACCAGCAAGACAATGAAAGTGTCCCCAGGGTTTAAACTACTTTCATACCTTTGTCCCTAGCTTTTCACCTATATAAGATTCTAAAATGAATATGGTAGATGAAAAGTACTGAACTGAAAGAAACATGGTGTGGCTCACTAAGGGAAGGGTCTTTGGAGGCAGGAAAGTGTTGTAAAGATAGGCAAGCCTTTTCCTGTCTCCTGCCTAGAGAAGACAAACAACCAAAGCTCTGAGGGAGGCAAAGTATGCTGTTGCTTGTCCTTCTCTGAAGAGGACCAATTACATCAGGAGGGAAATGCCTTGACTTGCAAGTGAAATGGCTTTACAGGCAGAGCTGTGAAGAGTCACCAGCCTCACTCTCTCCTCCAGGGTCCTCTGAGTCCAGTGGAAAGACATAGGTCATGATGACTGGCGATGGCCCAAATGCAGTGGGAGACCTTGTCCTTTTTAAACTAAGGTCTTTCCCAGGTTTCAGTTTCTCTGAAGCAACACCCATTCAGTAGTTAAAGGCTAGGTAAGAACTGAGGTAAAAAATGGCCTACTTTACCTTCACAAAAGAATCAATCAGGGAGGGGAAGATCCTCAGAGTTTCAAAGGAAGTAAGCTTCTGCTGATACTAAACTAAGGGTAGTGGTCCTAGCTGAAAGAGCTTTGAGGCCTTCTTCCTCAATAAAGTATGGTAAGATTCCAGCAGAAGAAAATGAACCACTCAGGACAGCCAGTATTTGATGGTAATAAAAAAATTAAAAATTAAAAAAAAAAAACCCTGAAGCTATCCATTGAAGAGCAATCTCAGGAAACCATTGAGCCATCAAGAAAAGGCTCCACATTCTGAGAAGAGCCCAGCAGCCTTAGTGATCTGCCTGGCCCTACTTGGCAGTAACTGCCCAATTTCAAAGAGGCCTGCCCAGCCCCATCTAGCAGCCACTGCCCTGAATCTGTCCAGTACAGTCAAGCAGAAACAGAATCTATTGAGAAACTAGCACAGCCAGCAAGTGACCTGCTCAATATAACCCAGCCCCAGAACCAAAGTGGCCTGTCCAGGCAAAAACCACACACTAAGCTCAGATGAGGAAACACTGTGCTCTGAAAGAGATAGCCCAGAAGAGGAGCAGAAGTCTCATAGTAAATCTTACATCTTCTGCCACTGAATCCCTGCAGTTCTAGTGTATGAGTTGCCTTGGCTACAAAGGTAGACATGTGTCAGCTATTGCATTTCAAATTTATACCCAGTCTCGTCTACACATAGACATCATAGGCATATTTGTTAGAGAGTATCTTTGGTTTGGGGAAACTACTATTATTATCACACAATTTGCATAAATACCTTTAGTAAAGAAATGAATGTATTAACTGATTTGGGGGAAATGGGGGTCATCAGTGTAACATACCAGTGGTGGCTCATGAGCTAGCATTTAAGAGAACATATACTCACAGGGTTAGCCCTAGCAGCCTAGAAGTAGGGATCGTTACTCTTCTGGGGACACAACTGGCCAGTGGTGGGGTATAATGGATGAGTGAAACTAGAGGAAGTATTAAAAACAAATGTATATATTGCTTTACATATGGATATATATACACATATGGATATATTGCTTTACATATAGATATATACATATGCATATGTGTATGTAAATATACACATACATTTTAGTGTGTATACACAGAAATAATGCCAATTATATATGTATACGCATAATAGTCATCACTTTCTATTTGAAAATCTTACCAGGGAAAATGAATAAAGGAGTTTGTTTACACACTTCTGGAGCAGTCCTTTATCTTTCTAAGCAGTTTCTAGAAGAATAGGTTTAGTTAAATGGAGGAATAATTTTCTGTTTTCCAAATCTAATAGGAAAGTCATCAACAAGGCTATTTAATAAAGACAGTGGGGAACTCTCAATGAGAATTGCATTATTTCTCTCCGCTTTGAGGGAAGGGAAGGAGCAGATTGCTTATTTTAGTAACTGCTCTTACTTTTAAAAACAAGGTTCTAGTTAAAACAGATATCCTACAGTTACATCATCAGACTTGCTACTGACAACAGACATTCATTATGTATACTTCATACCTACCCCTCTTCTGGCCCAAGGAAGAGAGAGGAAAATGTTTAAAAATAATTATTATTTAATCTTCCATTTACTAGACCAAAATGTCCCCCTATGTTATAATTATTTAGAAAACTGGACTGGAAATAGATCCTTTAAAATGTATGAGATATATAATTTCAGAAACTACCTGCTAATATAAACATTTCTAAGCAGGACATACTTAAACATATTAACTGTCACTACAAATTAGAGTGTGCAGTGACCTTCCTATATTTAATTGGTCCTTGAACACAAATATGTTTCCTGAGATAAATTAATAATTGTCATTCTCATAAATATATCTGGCACAGGTGATAATGAAAGGAACACTGACATATTCAGTGAATAAACTCTATTTTTAATTGCTTTCTCAGAATTCTGTGACATTTTATTTAAAATAAGATTAACCCAAGGAAAATATTAGTTATGTAGTATGTAACTAGCAAATGGAGGTTACCATATTGGAATGGAATATATTTCATCCAACTACCCTATAGCAATTAAAACAGTTTTCCTGCTGAAATGAGTTTTGGTGAATAAGCATAAGGGCTATACACTGGGCTTGACACTAGAATTCTCCAATGGAGCCTTGGATGTGATAAATTCTTATTTCTTGTCCAGATTCTCATTTCATATATTTTCTAGTATATATACTTACACACATGTATATGTATATATATACATGTATAAATATTGTGTAGTATGTATGTATATGTATACACTGTATCAGCAATGCAATATTCACAATGCCTATGGAAATTACAAATATGCTGATGTAATTATCCATCACAAAATATATCAGGCTTGCTATATGGGGGAATAAGCTAGAAAATTTATTAAAATACCAAAAGACTGAGTCCCCAAACCAGAAAGTGAAAGCCATCAGAGTAGTTATGAAATTGGCACAGGTAGATAAAGTAGAAAGCACCCACATTCTCAAGCCTTTAAAACAGAACAGGCTACCTCAGGCAAAGGTCCTCTTCTCCCCACTCACAGCAACCATCCAGCATCCAGGAAGAGTGCTCCCAGTGGCTCCAGCCCCTGGTGGTCCTCAGCAGGAGTCCTTAGCAGAAATTCTGGCTGATTCAAAAAGGGCTTCACGCTGCCTCTGCCGCTGCCTCTGCTACTGCTGCCGCCATAGCTGCCACTGCTAGCCACCACAGGAACTCTAGCTTGGCTTCTGCTTCCTCTTACTCTGCCCTCTCCTGCTATGTCAGCAAGTCCAATGGGGCATGGAAGATCTTTAAATCCCATAACCCTTACATTCGCACACATACAAAATCTCCAATCACATCTATTTACCCCATCTCAGATACTGTGAATATTGTGGTTTGGTACCATTTTTATTGCTGACACTTCCTTCTTCCCACTACCTGCTTTGACTAAATTACTGGTTTATTAGATTCTCCATATGTGAAGTTTATACTATATGTGCACAAGTTTTTCCATAACTTTCTCTCCCTTCATTTTAAAAACAGGCAAGATTTTGGTCCATTCCATAAACCACCAGAGTCTTTGCCCAACCCAAACCAAACCTTGTCTGAAGATAGAACTCTTCAAAAAATGAAACACTTTTTTTTTCATAGATGTCATTAGAAAGGGAAGAGAAAAATAAAATAACAAAATGATAGGAAAGTAAATTGCCTACTTCCCACACTGTTCAGCTCCCCTATGATTTTTAGAGTCAAAAGAGGGAGCAACCAGAAACACCTCGAGAATTTAGTGGCTTATCTGAAATCAGTGCTCTGTTATCTAGGTAATTTGGAGGAGGACAATGCTTCAGGAAGGCACTGAGAGGGAAGACACCTCTGCCAGCTGGTACCAAGATAGATCCGAGGCAAACAGGAATATAATCAGCCAATAACAGTTGTAGAAACATACATGTTGGCAAGAGACCATAAGCAGATTGCTGGCAGAAACATCCTGTGATACTTTTCCAGCTACTCTGTCCAGACCTCTCATTGTTTTCACATGGCATCCTGGGAAAAGCACTGGATTTGGAGTCAGGAGAGAACTTGGTACATATTATGCTGACTCTGACACTTACTAGCTGTGTGACCATGGATGAAGCACTCAGACTCTTTAAGTCTCATGTTTTTCATCTATATAACACCCATAGGTATTAATAGGGTTATTATGAGAGTCAAATATGCATAGTCACTTTGCAAACCTGAGAATGCTTATATAAACATTGGTTATTTTGGAAGAGGAGAAGAATCTTAGGCAAAATTCCAGTGCTGTTAAAAAAAAAACCATAAAACAATAAAACCAATATTTTAAGTAATTAGTTATTAATAGTGTTTTGTACTTTTCCTTTTCAAACTTGTCCATAATATTAATTTATATTGAATTAAAGCTATATAAAATACAAGAATGTGATACATGAAGTAAAATAAAAAAGGACTACATAAATCCTGGTTCATATTTGACTGCAACACAATGTTTCATTGAACTAATTAACTATTAATCTAGCTCACTATATTCATTGTTTAATGTCTCACTAGAAATGAAAAAAAAATTGAATCTAGACCCTTCAGTATCCCCCAAGTTTTAGTAATTCCAATTAAACATCAAAATACCTTAAGGTCTCAAAAATGATGCAGTGGAAAGACTGCTGAATTTGGAGTCATAGGGTCTGGGTTGAAATTCTAGCTCTAGTAGTTCCTACCTGTGTGACTTTGGGCAAGTCACAACATCTCTATGCCTTAATTTCCACAAATGAAAAACAGGTTGGGTTAAATGGTTTCTAAAATTACTTCCAAAACTAAATATCTATTCATATGCTTCAATGAATCTGGCAAATCTAGCCTATTATAAACCCAACACACAGATATATACTACCTCAAAGTATCTGTTATATTCTCTAAATGAGAACAGATATTTCGCAATTTGTTTAATGCTACCAGGGATCTTAGGTAGGGTTCAGTATGGGAGGAGGAACCCTTAAATCTAGGAATAAACAGTTTAGATTCTAGTTGGTAGAGGTTCCCTTAGGCATAGATGAAAGTAATCACATTATCAGAAATGTAAGTTTTTCATGTTTTATTTTCCGAATATCACTGTGTGCAACTTTTTATTTTACTTTTTGTTTTAATTTGACTTTCAATTCTAAATTCTATTCCCCCCTCCTCTCTCTCCTACTTATTGAGAAAGCAAGAAATACAAAACCCTTTACAAATATGAAGTCATTCAAAACAAATTCCTTATTAGCCATGTTCTTGGGTGAGAGAAGCAAAAAATAAAATAAACAGAAAAATATGTTTCAATCTGCAACCTCAGCTCAACAATTCTCTTTCTGGAAGTGGATAGCATTTTTCATCATGAGTCCTTTGAAACTGTTGTGTGTCATTGTGTTGATCAGAGTTACTAAATTTATTCATAGCTGATTATCTTTACAATTGTGCAATTGTGGTCACTGTATAAATTGATTTCTTGGTTCTGCTCACTTCATTTTGCATCAGTTCATATAAGGTTTCTCAGGTTTTTCTGAAATCATTCCCTGCATCATTTTTTACAAGTGCATAACTTTTCAAATTATTGATTTCTATATGCTGTTACCATATTATTTTATCTGTCCCTAACAGGACAGAAAAAATAAAACATATTTAAGAATAACAAATGGTAAACTTAAAAAAAAACAGAGATTGGAAAGGTCATAGAATTTGAGAGTCATTGGATCTGCATACAAATTCTGGCTCTTCCTCTTACTACCTATGTGACCTTTAGGAATTTGCCTGCTTATTAATCCTGGTTATTAACACACTTATCAATTGACTATTCATGATCACTTAGCTGTTTGGGTTTGGGGAATAAAAAGAATAACTACTGTCCCCTCAGGGACTCAAAATTCGAGAGGTAGAAAGACATGCCTGTTAACTATAGGTGTCCTAGAGGGCCCACACTAGCTCTTTTTTTCTCTCACTCTATACTGTTTCTCATGGTGATCTCAATCCATAGATTTAATTATCCTCCCTATACTGATGAATCTCAAATCTACTCAAATCTCACCTCTCTGCTGACTACTAAGAGTCTGGTATTTCCAGCTATCTTTGGACATCTCAAACCAGACATCCCAGTTGCCTTAAATGTATGCCAGTTAACATACCAAATACCTTGAGCTGGACATGTCCAAAACTTCTAATTATAATTTCTCTCAAACCCTCCACTCTTCCTAAGTTCAGTATTATTATTGAAAGTACAACCATCCTCCTACTGAACCAGGGTCACAAACTAGGAAACATCCTTGATTCCTCACTATCATTCACCACATCAAAACTTTTGCTTGGGCCTGTTGATTTTACCTTCATAACATCTCTCATATATACCCCTTTACCTTGTCTGATACCACCACTGCCCTGGTGTAGGCTTTTACCACTTTATCCTTGGGTTATTGTAATAGCCTGCTAGTTGGTCTCCTTGCCACAAGTCTCTCCCTACTACAATCCATTCTTTACTTAACTATCAAAGTAGTTTTCCTAAAGCACAGGTCTGATTATGTCACATACACACACACACACACACACACACACACACACACACACACTCAATTAACTCCAGAGCTCTCTATCACCTCCAAGATCAAATAAAGCCCTTTACAACATGCCCAAACTCACGTTTATCGTCTTCTTACATCTTTTTTTGAATTTATTTTTAGTTTTCAACATTCATTTCCACAAGATTTTAAGTTCCAAATTTTCTCTCCATCTCTCCCCCCTCATCCCCATAAGGCATGCATTCTAATTACCCCTTCCCCAGCCTGTCCTCCCTTCTATCCCCCCCCCCCCCTTTATCTCCTTTCCCCTTACTTTCTTGTAGGGCAAGATAGATTGTATATCTTATTACCCACTTGCATGTAAAAACAACTGTTAACATTTGTTTTTAAAACTTTGAGTTCCAAATTCTCTCCCTTCTTCTCTCTCCACCCACCCTCATTAAGAAGGCAAGCAATTTAACATATGTTATACATGGATAGTTATGTAAAACACTTCCATAATAGTCATGATGTGAAAGACTAACTGTATTTCCTCCATTCCATCCTGCTCCCCACTTACTCTATTTTCTCCTTTGACCCTGCCCCTTTACAAAATTGTTTGCTTCTGACTACTCCCTCCCCCACTGTGCCTTCCCTTCTATCACCCCCTATCTCCTTGCCCCTTACTTTCCTGTAGAGTAAGGTAGCCAGTTGAGCATGTATGTTATTCCCTCCTTAAGTCAAATTCGATGAGAATAAGGTTCACTCATTCCTTCTCACCCCCCCTTCCCCTCCATTGTGAAGCATTTTTCTTGCCTCTTTTATGTTAGATAATTTACTCTATTCTAGCTCTCCTTTTCTTCTTCTCCCAATATATCCCTCTCACTTCATAATTTTATTTTTTAGATATCATCCCTTCATATTCAGCTCACCCTGCGCCATCCATGCATCCATCCATCCATCTATCTATCTATCTATCTATCTATCTATCTATCTATCTATCTATCTATCTATCTATCTATCTATCTATCTATCTATCTATCTATCTTCCCTCCAACTACCCTAATACTGAGAAAGATCTCATGAGTTACAAATATCGTCTTTCCATGTAGGAATGTAAACAGCTCAATTCCCCCACCATCTGTGCTCTGGTAGCTCCTGAAGCAGCCACTGCTATTGCTGCCACCACAGCTACCACAACCTTCCCCACCCCAGGGCTGAGGTCAGACTACACTCCTCTTCTACCCAGGTCCCACAGAGTTTCCTCACTGACTTTCTATACTCTCTCTGGCATTTGTGGTTGAGAAATCTGCAACGTGTCACAGCTTGCAGTGATTCAGTTCTCTGAGACCTGCTCTGGCTCTGCACTCTGCTCCCTGTCTGGTGGGATAGAGCCTTCCTGTTGACCTTTCAGACTGTCTTGGTCTTCAGATGTGTTTCATTCTGTCATTTTGTGGGTTCTGTATCTAGAATTTGTTTAGAGTCACTTTTTAGAGTCATTTTTTTACAGGTATTTGGAGGGGTTTTGGGGGAGATCTCCAGTAAGTCAATGCTTTTACTCCTCCATTTTGGTCTGCCCCCAAGTCTTCTTACATTTTACCCACCCCAATATCCTCTGTGATATAGAAACTTAGGCCTCCCCCTTACTGTTCCTTGCACATTATATTCCATGTCCCAAATCCAAGCATATTCATTGACTGTCTCCCATTCCTAGAATGTTCTCTGACTTCATCTCTACCTCTCAGCTTCTCTGATTTCCTTCAAGTCATATCTAAAACCCACCTTCCATGGGAAATTTTTCTTGATTCCCCACCCCCCCCCTTATTTCTATTGCCTTCTCTCTGTCAGTTATTTATAATTTATTGTGTAGATTGATTATTGGTACTTAGTTGTTTGCATGTCTCCCCTCAGTAGATTATGATTTCCTGGAGAAGAGGGGCAGTGTTTTACCTTTTTTTCATACTTAGTGCTTAGCATCATTCCTGGCACATAGTAAACACTTAATAAATGTTGGTTGACTGAATGACTGAAGAAAAGTCAGTAACCATTTATTCCAACCAAGAGACAAAGGAATCCCCACTTCAGTTTCTGCTTGATGACATCCAAGGAGTGGGAACTGATCCCTTCTTCAAAGGTACCATTCCACTTATGGAAATTTTGTTGCTGTTTTTTTTCCTATCAAGCCCAAATCTAAATTGACCTCTTTGCAATTTTTTTTTTGTTCTTCTTCCTATGCCCAAAGAAATTAAGTCTAATCTCTCCTCCACATGACAGCCTTTCAGATACTTGGAAATGGTTCCAATGATGAACATATATTTTCTTTCTCTGGGCTAATTACGTTCAGGTTCTTCAATGCATCTTCATAATCTATGAGAGGGATTTCTGGCCCTTGCCTATACTGGTTGCCACCTGCTGGACATTCTCCAGGTAATCAATATTCTTCTTAAACTCTAGTACCCAAAACTACTGCAGTAGTACACAATACTCCAGATGGGATTTGATAGGTCAAAGTACAGTGGGGGTGTCACCTTCCTATTTTTAGGGCTTTTCCTCCCACTTTACGCAAAAAACTACTTAACTTTTTGTGACACCACATCAGACGGCTTACTTAGACTTATGCTCCACAAAAACCTTCATATTCTTTTTTAAAAACATCCCCAGTCCCCTCTCTTACTCAGAAGGTCTCCTGAAAATAAGTCACATTGAGTCATGTGACGTGGTTGAGGAAGTAATTTTTTGTTCCTAACAGAGCATAATGTCCTAGATTCAAAATTACTACTAGGACCACTACTACTACTGCTACTACTACTACTATTACTACTACTACTATTACTATTACTATTACTACTACTACTACTATTACTACTACTACTACTAATTGCATAGTTATTTAAAGTTAGCAAAGTATTTTATACATATTATCTTGTTTTATCCTCACAATAATCCTAGCAGGTTTATATTATTACCCCCATTTTACAGATGAGTAAACTGAGGCAGACAGGGTTTAAGTGACTTCCCATAGGTCACATAGCTAGACACTGTTTGAAGTCAAAATCAAATTCATGTCTTATTGACTCCAGGTTCAGTGTTCTATCCACTGTGCAACCTTTCTGCCTTCTACATGAAACGGTTATTTTATTATATTGTGTTATTATAAAGAAATGTGGGTGGGCCACTTCCATTGACTTTTAGGTATATCACTGAGCCCAGAGTGAGCATGAGAGCAGAAGACACAGAGACTATTGGAAGATAATTTCACAAGAATTAATTATACCAGAATTAGTGGGCATGTAAGCAGTGATAGTTAAAAATCAATCAATATCTGACTCCAGCCTGCCTTGGTTATTGAACCTTATGAGCAAATTGCCTCTATTTATTAACTAGGGTTCAACAACCAAATTTCTTAATGTCTACTATTGAAAGAATCCTGAATTGCTGGAGAGGAAGATCTAACCAATGGATTAAAACAATATAAAACTACTTCAGACTGAACTGCATTATGCTAGATAGATCATTCAACTCTCAGTTAATAGTCAACAAGAAGTCTTTGACATCTTCACCTCTAAAATGTGAAAAAAATACATAAAAGGGCATGCTATCCAGGACTATTGGGAGTATGAAATAGGATAATATATTTAAAGGGTTTTTGCAAAACTCACATTGTTATATAAATGTAAACCAGATGATAATCATGATGAGGACAACTACCTTCACAATTTCATCCTAGGAATGAAAAGTGGGAGTCCTTTATATATGACTCTGGGCCTACTCTCCAGGGGGCAGTATGACAATTCCCTAACACTGCTTTGAAAATGTTATCTCCACTGGAAACAAACAAAAAAACTCCAGACTGAAAACAGCAAGAAAGCTGATAAAGTTGATAAAGGCTAACCTCACAGAATTGCCCTTAATCTGCAATTACTCAGCAACTCCCAAAATGGGCACTTGTTTAGAAGGCCTACATCGGGTAATTACTATTTTTTAGTATTATATACAATTATGCTTTGAACCAGGTTCAGGGACACTGCAGTGTAAATCCATACCCTGAATCTGACCTCAGTCACAAACTATAATTACCTTAAGCTGGCTATGACTGTTGCAGAGCAGGGAGAACACATTATTTAAAGCAAGGCTTGGCTTTCAAGATACCAATTCAGCTGTCATTCATCTCACTAAAAATCACTGTGACCCCAGAGAAAAAATAATCTTTCTAATAATCCAATTTGGAAATCAGTAAATACACTGAAAGGATATGATTCCTGAGATTATAAGCATAAAATGTATGTTTTTTGGACAATACCTGACTTTTTTTTTTGAAAGATAGCTCTGGACCTGTAATTTTATCTGTGGAGGGGACTCCCACTGCGGAAACTACCTCCATCGATGAAGATTGCCTTTTCCTCTGTATTTATAGTCTTGGGGAATTGCTTCAGTCAGTAAAAGGTTAAGTTACTTGCCCATGATCACACAGGTAGTATCATACAGGATTTGAATCCAGATCTTCTTGAATTCTAACTCTTTATCCACTACACCTCTTGCCAAGAATATTGGAATATTACAATATTCTCTTATTCCTGTATTCTGATACCAGCAACTACTGTAGAAGCTGCATTTTCTCTCAGAACATGTACATGTAAACATAAAATGATCTACAGATATTCCATGTGTTAAATGGCTCACAACATTGGGATGACAACAGAAAGTTTCACTTGTACAAAATAGGAGAATTAATGCATCAAGGTAGATGACAAGCTCATAAGCTGATACATGCATCAAAGAGCTGAGCTACTCA
Source organism: Petaurus breviceps papuanus (assembly GCF_028583685.1). NCBI lineage: Eukaryota > Metazoa > Chordata > Mammalia > Diprotodontia > Petauridae > Petaurus > Petaurus breviceps. The sequence goes on from NW_027187358.1 coordinate 18,397,936, forward strand.
TAAACAGCCTGCCACACTCGATTATGTTCTGCAAAAATGTCCTGTATCCAAATATGACCTTATTTATTAAACCTAACATATTTAATGTATCCTGCTATTACAAATTACTTGATTTTTGCATATAAGAATATATTTCCACAAGTTATTTAACAGAATATGATTTGATCAACATTAGTTGAGAGAAGTTTGCACAGAAAGAATTTGTTTTGTTAAAATTCTCATAAGATCTGAGGCTCTGTCAAAGTGAATTGAAGTTTTAGAGAGCCCCTCCTCCCTTTATTTGATCTTCCTTTGACTTTGACTGAAGAATTTCTCTCTTATAAACAGGCCAACCTTACCTAAACTTAGTATTTCCTGCTACTAAATACTGTGACAATAGCTCTTCAAGCTAATGACAACCAGTGGGGGAAGGAGAGTATTTGGGGAGGGTAGGGGATCACATAATTCTGAATCAAAGGAAATGCCTGATTCATTGAGGGGCTAGTTACTGAAATTAATTTGTCAAAGTGATTTTAGAGGGATTTGTTTTAAGTAATGCCATCTTGGGCTAACATATTACCAAAGATCCTGTAGCAGCCTGAGTAATGTACAATATTGGGAAACATTCCTTCAAATCAAATCATCCTTCGGAAGAAATAGAATTTGGGGATGGCAAGTTTAACAGGGGATCAATGTGAAATAAAGACTGTTCCCACAATTCAGGGGTTAATAGACACTAAGAAGACTGATGATCAGATAACATCGAATAGGGAGAATCAAAAAGTTGGCCATGGATTAGGTACTTTATAAGCATGCCACCTAGATGTATTAACTTAAAAAAATCCCATTTGGAAATAATAACATTCTTTTAAGAGTCTTTAATGGATAATGTATTGTAATTTGTGTCTGGTATACAAAGGCAATGAAGAGGGTCATGAAAATAAGACTAATGGTACTACATTGTCAGAAAAATATTGACAATGTTGACACTGATAAACTAGAGACTGACCAAAGGATAGTAAAAGTCTTTAAGATTATTACAAATGAAGATTGGGTAAAGTACCTAGGCATATTTAACTTAGAAAAGAGAAAGCTTAAGAGCAAAACAATTGTGTTCTTCAAGTGTTTGAGGGATTATTATATGAAAATAGGTATAGAATTTTTCTGCTTGGCCCCAAAAAGAATGAGGAGTAATGGATAGAAGTTATAATAAGGAATCTCTATGCTTTTTTAAAAGAAAAAAATCATATTAGAGTTGTACAAAAGAAGTTAATGGATTCTCAAAGGTGGTCCTCATGCAAAGACTGGAGGACCACTTTCCAGGTATTTTGTATTAGGGATTTTTATTCAGGCATGGATTATACTAGGTACCTTGAGATATCTTCCAACATAAGGAGCCTATGATTCTATGAACAGTGTGGCAGTTGATTAGATTTCTAGTACTTTCAAATACCCTTGTTCTGTCAGAGTTAAATACTGATTCTAGGAGGACTGGTCCTTGAAAAGTGGGCCTTTAACTTTGCCATACAGTGGCAAATCTACAGCATGTTAACTGCTAAAATTATATTGAATGCTAAGCACAGAAACCAAAAAGAAGTATTCAAGGAAAAAAAGAATGTAGAGATACCAAGAAAATGAAGAGAGATCATAGATAAACTGGACAAAGAGGAAGTGGTAGCTAGCAGCCATGGTTTAGTGAACTCATTTCTTATGAAATCCTTGATGTTTTGTGAGAAAAACAGGTAAGGAGAAAAAAGGAATAGAGAAAGAATAATCTCCATGGATTAGAAGGTATCAAGTTCATTAAAAAGTTTGATGGTTTGATGTAAAAAAAAAAGTGCATGCATATTCAGAAAAGAAAGAGGTAAAAAGGGAGAGAGGAAAGACAGAGAAACCAAGAGAGTGTTATAGACAGAAAGAAAGATAAAGAGACAAAGAGAAATAGAGAAAGAGAGATGTGCTCAGGGAGACAGACAAAGGAAAAAGAGTGTGGGCAGACAGTGGATGGCTCTTCTGACAACAGAAAAGGAGGTTCTGAATAAAATGGGAAAACTGGTCATTTTCCTAGGGGAAAAAAAAGTCTGATATTTTCTAAAACATGCATCCTCTCCTTCATTAACTCAGTGGCAAGGGAATAAATATCACATTCTATATGTTCATGTCTTTGAGTCTCTAACCAGAATCCCAGACATTACTGAGGCTAAAGAAAGCAAGAGTTGGTAGATGAGAAGCTCCCCTAAGAGCAAGCTGGAAAGTTGGATTTGGGCATTAATTTTCAAAGAGGGAAGAAATCCAATCACTTCTTAATCTCTTATTTTGGCAGCCTGGACTTGTTCTCCCAGTAGGTTCTTCCCCTGCTCTCAGAGCTATAAACCTTAAAATTGCTAACAACAGCATTGCCTCTCTGGTCCATTTTACAACCTCAAGGTCATTTGTGATTTGCATAATTAACAGCTCACACTTCCTTTATTTTTTTCCTTCAAAAATAAGAATTGTGATAAAAATAGCAATAGGATAATGCTTCTGTACTTTGGAAATATTCACTCTATTTTAGATTATTTTTAATGGTACCAGAATAATTAGGGCCCATTATCTTGATGATTGGGACCCTGAATCATTATAATGGCTTCTGTCTACATAAATTATGAGAGCATGTTCGTGTAAATAATAGTTTATAGTTGCTCCTGGAATCAAAACTCAAGGGAGCTAAATAATGCCATTCTGTGGATAAAGCTTTCATTTTAATGAAATTTAATGTGGAATTAAACTTTCTTTTCAAAAAATAAGGGAAGGGAAGAATGACAGAAGGAGAATTTTCCTTTCAGGAAAGGAGGGAAATTCTAAGACCAATTGGGGACATCAGATGAGGATTTCCTTTAGTTTTATTGACATTCCTAACCCTTGGGCACTTATTAACAAAGGAAAATAACTAGTTTATTTTATTTGCTTTCCCAACACTTAAAATAGTATCTAGAAGTACCGTGTTTCCCTGATAATAAGACACTGTCTTATTAATTTTTTTGGACAGAAAAACACCAGAGGGCTTATTTTCAGGGGAGGGCTTATTTTAATGAACATTGACAGCAATTTTAATAAACAGGTAAATGTGAACAAGAAAATGTACCTTTATTCAATAAGCAAATCAATGGGGAAGAACAGGATGACGTGCTCACTGCTGCAGCTCTGATTGGATGCAGCTCGGAGCGCGGCGTGCGTTTCACAGCGGGGGGGTTGCATACAGAGGGTACCGTAATGTAGCGTAGGGGATCACCTTCATTACAGTAGCAATCTCAATAGGCCTTATTTTCGGGGGAGGGCTTATTTTAGAGGAATCTTACACAGTAAGGGGAGGGCTTATTTTCGGGATAGGTCTTCTTATCGGGGAAACACGGTAGTAAGTGCCCAACTAATGCTTGCTTAATGTATTAAGGAATTAAGTGCTTAATAAATAAATAAATGGGGAGCAAAGATGATAGAGTAAAGGCAGCAATCCAGATGAACTCTCCCAACTTTCCCCTACAAGCAACTATAACATCTCAAATAGAATTGTTGAATAGTAAATCCAACAAAAGGTCAGAATGAGACATTTTTCCTAGGCCAAGAAAATTTAGTATATATGCAGTAGAGGTCTGTCCAACAGATCAGAGGGAGGGGAGTTGCCTGAATTCTACCCTAAAGCAGCACCAGCAGTGGGTTGTAGAGGTGGTTTCAACAACAGCAGGAGCATACTCAAAATCTCTCAACCCCAAGAAAGTAAGGGGGTCAGACAAGTGGTCAGAAAAAGATTATAAATGACCTTGAACAAATCCTGGGCACAGGACCCTGTTGCATTGCCATAAGGTATCTTTGGATTGCCATTCTAGAGCAGAGAAGAGCACTAGAACTTGTGGCTTCAGAGAAGCAGGAGATTTATTAAAAGTTCCAAGGTGAAAAAGAAAACTTATGGTTTTTGACAAAGGAACAGTGGCCCTTGTACTGGAACCAGGATGCACAATCACTTACAGCTGCAGGGGCCCTGCCTGGGTAAAGACCACAGGGCAGAGCAGGAGAAAAGTGACCATACCTCTCCCCACATCACACCACTTCAGAAGCACCAAAAACTTCCAACAGCATAGGTGCTCTCCATTTTATTCAGTGACAGAAGAAGAACAGAGAGAATCAACATATAGCATAATTCAAAATAAGGCATTTACCAAGTGTGATTTAATCAAGTACTACCCCACCCCTGGACAGTACATTCATTTAATCAATTACAAAGTCCCTCTTCTAAATACAACTCCACCCCTAGGCTGTACATTCATTTAGTCCATCACAAAGCTGCTCTTCTCAAATGGAGATTAGTTTCCAATCATAAGTAAAGTACATTCATTTGTTTAATCACAGAGCACAAAAAAGTCAAAAGTTCCCCACCCTTGGATCACAATTGAATCTACCCCAGAGTTACAACAAGCTTAAGCACAGCATTTAATACCCAAATGGAGGTCTTTTCTTTATCTGGACACAATGCAAGTTCTCAGCAGTCTTTGTTCCTGGGGAGACAAAACTTAGCAAGGCCACAAGATATGTTGCCAGTGTCTTCATTAATTCATTCTCTGTCTGCAGAACAGTCCTAGGAGCCCTGAAAACATTAGCAAAACCCCCTTCCAGGATTTCTGTAAACATACAACAAGAAAATCCTTCTTCAGGGCTTCTGAACCAACAGCAAGGTTCCAACTCTTCTGCAACAACAGCACTGTCCTTCACCAGTGGACAGAATTCACTCTCTGTCTGCAGAACAGTCTCTGGAGCTCTGAACCAACAGCAAGGTTCCAAGCCCTCTGCAACAACAGCACTGTCCTTCACCAGTGGATAGAATTCACTCTCTGTCTGCAGAACAGTCTCTGGAGCTCTGAACCAACCGCAAGGTTCCAAGACCTCAGCAACAACAGGACTGTCTTTCACCAGTGGACAGATATGGCAAAACAACATCAAAACAGACAGACAAAGTACCAGCATAACAGTCATGTCTCCTCAGTCCTTGGCAGCTCTGGGCGGCAGATCTCAAAAGTCCTGGGAAATTCAAAGTGGCCTCAGCAATCCTCTCAGTCTCTCTCTGCCTCCAAAGGTGCTGCTTCCAAAAAGTTCTTCTGCTTCTCTCTTTTCTTGTGTCTCTCTAAATTTATGTCACCAGCTCCTCCCAGTTCAGCCTTCTCTTTTCTTGTCAACAAATCCATCCCACAAGTGGGATTCACAAGCTCTGGGTTTTAACACAATCAAACCAAAAACCAAGCTAATACAGGGGGTTCTTTAAATTCAATTACTATCACACCCCCAGAACTAGTTCTGAAAACAGCAGTGTGAAAAAGTATGAAGTCTGAGAAAGTTTTTCTTTGCATCCAAAGCCAGGAACAGATCCCAACATGAATATAAAGTCCCAAATCAAGAAAGAGAGTGGAAAATTAAGCAAATAACAAAAAATAACCTGATCCTAAGAGCTACCATGTTGACAGGGAATAAATAACAAGGTATAAACTCAAAAGAAGACAATAAAGTCAAAACAGCTACAAGGAAAGCCTCATAGTAAAATGGGAATTGGAAATAAGTCCAACAGGAATTCCAGGAAAAGCTAAAAGAAGATTTTTGAAATCAAATAAAAAATTAGAATTGGGCAAGTAGAAGCCAATGTCTCTATGAGACATTGAGAATTAATCAAACAAAATCTAAAGAACAAACACAAAAAGAAGAAAATGTAAAACACTCCACTGGAAAAACAACTGACTTGGAAAATAAGTCCAGGTAATATAATTTTTAAAAACTTATTAGACTTCCTGAAAGCCATGAAGTGGTGATCAGAAGCAAAACTGGTGAGGAAGGATGGGGTGAAAGGAGGGGGCAGTGGAGAATAAAAAGGAGAAAATAGGATAGAGAGAAATGTAGAGTTAGTACTGATAATTGTGAATGTGAATGGGATAAATTCTCCCTTAAAACAGAAGCAGATAGCAGAGTGGATTAAAAACCAGAATCCTACAATATGTTATTCAAAAGAAACATATTTAAAATAGAGAGACATAGACAGAATAAAGATAAGGGGCTGGAGCAGAATCTATTATGCTTCAACTAAAAAAAAATAGCATGGGTAGAAATAATGATCTCCTACAAAGAAAAAAGCAAAAATAGATCTAATTAAAAGAGACAGAGACAAAGAAACTACATCTTGCTAAAAGGTAATATAGATGATGAAGTCATCTCTGTACTAAACATGCACCAAACTGTACAATATCCAAATTTTTAAAGAAGTTAAATAGGTTACAGGAAGAAATAGACTGTAAAACTATAGTAGTAAAGGACCTCAACTTTCTCCTGTCAGAACTAGACATATCTAATCACAAAAATACACAAGAAAGAAGTTAAGGAGGAAAATAGAATTTTACAAAAGTTAGATATAATAAACTGGTGAAGAAAACTGAATGGGAATTGAAAGGAATATAATTTTTTCTCCATGACACATGGCACCTAAAATAAATTGACCATATATTGGCATAAAAACATCCCAATCAAATGCAGAAAAACAGAAATAGTAAATGCACAGATCACAATGCAACAAAAAACTGCATTGATTTAAGATAGATTAAAATCAATAGAAAGCTAAATAATCTAATCTTAAAGAATGATTGTGTCAGAAAACAAATCATAGAAAGAATCAGTAATTTCATCAAAGATAAGGACAATAATGAGACGTGCCAAAATTCATATGACAAAGCCAAAGAAGTCCTTAGGGAAAAATTTAGATATCTAAATGCTTACATCAACAAAATAGAGAAGGAGCAGATCATCAAATTGGGCATGCAAGTAAAAATTTTAGGCAACAAATTTTAGAGCTACAGAACACACAAAGTGACAGAGAGAAACAAATTTCCAGGTGAAGGCAGCCTGGCAGACAGACAAGAAGGGTCTATTGCACCAGACTGGTAGCAGAGTGCAGTCCTATGTGAGTCACGTGGGCCCAGGCCCAAAGCAGCTCTAGCAGTGGCACAGACCAGCCAGAGCTGACTTCAGGAGAGTGAATCATTGGCAGCTGTGGCAGTTTCTAGACTTCTCAACCCATTAACACCAAAGATAAAATGAAAGGTCAGTGGGGAACCCTGTTGGAACTGAGTGAGAGAAGACTGTGGTGAAGCCCCTGCACCTGAGGCAAGAGGTGTGCAGCACAGTGGTGGTGGCTGCAGCTACTGCCTTGTGGCTGCCTCTGGAGCTCCTGGCCCACAGATTGTAGGGGGACCAAGCCACCATTCAGAGGGTAATTGCTCTTGCTTTGACCTTCTTGGATCTGGGTAGCAGGCTCCGGTGGCAGACCTGGGGTGAGGAACGCCAGTGTGTGAGATTGTGACGGCTGTAGAGAGGGCACCCTCCTCATAACTCTGACAACAACTCTGGAAGCAGTTATGCAAATTCCAGCAATTTGAGACACAGCTCTCCACTCTGGAAGCAGAGTTCTATTGTAGCAAAGAGCACAAAAGTCAAGTAATTGACTGGCAAGATGAACAAACAAAGGAAGTTCAATCAGACTATAGAATCCTTTCTGGAGGACAAGAGGATCAAAACATGGAAACAGAAGAAGACAACAAAGTCAAAACTACTGCATCAAAATCTTCCAAGAAAAATATGAACTGCTTATAGGCTATGGAGGCATTCAAGAAGGATTTTGAAAATCAAATAAGAGAAGTGGAGGAAAAATTGGGAAGTGAAATGAGAATGATGCAAAAAAAATCATAAAAAGTGAGTCAATTACCTGATTAAAGAAAAAAAAACCTTAAAAAATAGATTAACTCAAATGGCAAAAGAGGTCCAAAAAGCCAATAAGAATAATGCCTTAAAAAGCTAAATTGGCCAGATGGAAAAGGAATTTTAAAAACTCACTGAAGAGAATAATTCCTTCAAAATTATATTGGAGCAAATGGCAACCAATGACTTTACGAGAAATCAAGATACTATAATACAGATCCAAATAAATGAAAAAAAAAATAGATGGCAATGTGAAATATCTCATTGGAAAAATGACTGACCTGGAAAATAGATCCAGGAGATCTAAAAATTATTTGACTACCTGAAAGCCATGATGAAACAAAAAGCCTAGAAATCATCCTTCAAGGAATTCTCAAGGAAAATTGCCCTGATATTCTAGAACCAGAGGGCAAAATAGAAATTGAAAGCATTCACCAATTGCCTCTTGAAAAAGATCCCAGAAAGAAAACTCCTAGGAATATTATAGCCAATTTCCAGAGTTCCCAAATCAAGGAGAAAATATTACAAGCAGTTAGGAAGTAACAATTTGAGTATTGTGGAAACAATCAGGATAACGAAAGATCTAGCAGTTTCTACACTAAGGGATCAAAGGGCTTGGAATATGATATTCTGGAGATCAAAGGAGCTAGGATCAAAACCAAGAATCACCTATCCAGCAAAACTGAATATAATGCCAAAGGGAAAAATATGGTCATTCAATGAAATAGGGGACTTTCAATGTGTTTTTGATGAAAAACCCAGAGGTGAACAGAAAATTTGACTTTCAAATACAAGAATCATGAGAAGGTAAACACAAAAAAGAAACCATAAGGAACTTATTAAAGTTGAATGATTTACCTTTCTACATGGAAAGACAACAATTGTAACTCATGAGACCTTTCTCAGTATGAGGAGAGTTGAAGGGAATATATATGTATACATATATATGCATATGTATAGGAGGGTGTATGTGTTCATAAATATGTATGTGAGTATATGTATATGTGTGTACATGTATACATAGACAGAGGGCACAGGATAAGTTGAATATGAAGGGATGATATATAAAAAATAAAATTAAGAGGTGAGAAAGGGAGAAATAGAATAGGGTAAATTATCTCATATAAAAGGGGTAGGAGAAAACTGTTACAATGGAGGGGAAGAGCAGGAAGGTGAAAGTGAATGGGTTAATCTTACTCTCATTGAATATAGCTTAATGATGAAATAACCTACACACTCAATTGGGTATCTTACCCTACAGGAAAGTAGAGGGGAAGAAGATAAGAGGGATGATTTTTGAAAGGAGGGTAGATTGGGGGAGGGGGTAGTTAGAAGGAAACACTTTTGAAAAGGGTCAGGGTCAAAGGAAAAAAAAACTGAACAAGTGGAGGGAGGGATAGAATGGAGGGAAATATAGTTAGTCTGTCACTACACATGTACAACCTATATTGAATTTCTTGTCTTCCAAGTGGGGGTGGGTGAAGATGGAAGAAGGGAAAGAATCTGGAAATAAAAGTTTTAAAAATAAATGTTTAAAAAATTGTGTTGTTTTTTTTTAACATGAAACTGGGAAATAAAATATACAGGCACTGGGGTATAGAAATCCATCTTGCCCTACTATAAAGGGGAAAGAATGTGGGAGGATATAAGAGAGAACAGATTGGAGGAAGGGATATTCAGTAGACTTGCGATCCTGGGGTGGGGGGGTAGGAGAAAGGTGGGGAGAAAATTTGTAACTCAAAATCTTGTGGAAATGAATGTTGAAAACTAAAAACAAATTGAAAAATTGAAAGAAATAAAAGAAAAAAAGAACAAATTAAAAATCTTCAATTAAATACCAAATTGGAGATTCTAAAAATCAAAGGAGAGATTAATAAAATTGAAAGTAAAAAAACTGGTGCAGAGGCAGGCCCAGAAGGCAGCAGCCTGCAGAGGCAGGCCGGGAGGGGGCCTGATCAACTCGGGGGCAAGTCATCCCATTAACCACAAGGGCCACTACCAGGCCTATCATGAAAGGGCTGGGACTGGAAAGAGCAAGGTAAAAACCAAATGCAGGGCCCTGTCTAGGACAGCAAATACTCCTGGGACTACAACTCCATAGCCTCGAAATTTTAAAAAAGCCCCTATCAGGACCTCCAAGTAACAGGATGGCAGAGTGAACCCTACCTGCTCCAACCCCCCCCCCCCCGAAAACACAGTAACCATTGTCCCAGGGCAAAACCCTCAACAGTAAAGGCTTGGGAACCTTAGAGGAAGGGTGTGGCTAGGGCCCTGCCTCAAAATGGGTAGAAAGCAGACTACAAAGACTCTGGAGTAGTACTATACTCAGAGGGAGGAACCAAATTCAGAGGGAGACAATGTGGACTCAACACCCACAGCTGAAACATCAACAGGGAAAGGGTCCCAAGCACAGAAAGCTCTCCTAGATGAGCTCAAAAGGAACTTTGAAAACCAAATGAGATAGATAGAAGATAAAATGAATAATTCTTTTAAAATCAAAATTGCAGTATTAGAAAAACATTATAACGAAGAAAACAGCTCCTTAAAAACAAAAGTATATGATATGGAAAAGGAGCTTCAAAAACTAACCAAGGAAAATTATATGCTAAAAACTAGAATCAACCAAATTGAAACAAATAACTCTATGAGGAACCAAGAATTAGCAAACAACAAGAATTAAAAATTAGATAAAGAGGTAAAAGATATCAATTGAAAAATAACTGACCTGGAAAACAGATCCAGGAGAGATAATCTGAGAATCATAGGCCTACCAGAAAATCATGATGAAAAAAAATGAGCCTGGACAACATTCTCCAAGAGCTCAATAAGGAAAATTTCCCTGAGAAACTAAAATCTGAGGGTAAAATAGAAATCGAGAGAATCCAACAGACACCTCCTGAAAGAGATCCCAAACTGAAAAGTCCTCAAAATGTGGCCAAACTCAAGAACTACCCGGTAAAAGAGAAAATACTTCAAAGGGCCAGAAAGAAACAATTCAAATATCCAGGAATGACAGTGAGGATCACACAGATTTGGCAGCCTCTAAACTGAAAGATTGGAGGCAATGGAATACAATTTTCTGGAAGGCAAAAGAGCTTGACTTACAACCAAGGATCACCTACCCAGTGAGACTGAGCATATTCTTCCAGGCAAAGATTCATTCAACTATATAACAAATATCCAGACCTTCCTGATGAAAAAGCCAGAGCTATATGGAAAATTCAACTTCCAATTATGAGATCCAAGAGTGACATAGAAAGGTAAACCAAGAAAACACACACACACACACACACACACACACACACACTGTTATTTAATAAGAGCAAACTGTTTATAGATGAGTAGAGGGTATGAGTATAAAATACACAAAATGACGATTAAAAAAATCTATTAAGGGCTACAAAGGGACTGCAATGGAAGAAGAGGAATAAATGAAGTGGAAAAGGGTAAATTATCCCACACAATAGCAGAGGAAAAGAAGGGAGGGAGATGAATATTATATGAGCTTTTCCCTCATTGGTTCTGGTGCAAGGAGGGAGTAACAACCAGTTAAGCATAGGACTCTATGGAGAAGAGATGTAAAATGTATCACATTAAAGGGAAAGAGGGGAGGGTGAGGAGCTTTGCATGAGATTTGTTCCTGTCACTCCTGGTGCAAAGAAGAAATAACATACTTCATTAAGTATAAAAATATCCTACAGGCAGTAGGAGAGGGAAAGAACTGTGAAGGGGGGCGGGGGTTAGTAGGGAGGGAAGAAGTAAGGGGAAAGGGGAGCAAAAGGGAGGGGGGGCTTCTAAGGGAATACTGAGGAATGCGGTGGTCAAAAGGAATACTATTAAGGAGGAGAAGGGAGAAGGGGAGAAAAAAATATAAGCATTAACAGGGGAGGGAATAGAATGGAGGGAAAGAAACAGTTAATAATCATAACTGTAAATGTGAATGGAATGAACTCTCCCATAAAAGAGTCAGATAGCAGAATGGATTAAAAATTATAATCCTACAATATGCTGTTTACAAGAAACACATCTGAAAAACAGGGATACACACAGGGTAAAGGTAAAAGGCTGGAGTAAAATATATCGTGCCTCAGCTAAAGTGAAAAAAGAAGGTGTAGCAATCTTTATTTGAGATAAAGCAAAAGGGAAAATTGATCTAATTAAAAAAGATAAGGAAGGAAACTATATCCTGCTAAAAGGCACTATAGAGAATGGAGCAATATCATTACTTAACATATATGCACCAAGTGGTATAGCATCCAGATTCCTAGAGAAGATAGTAAGGGAATTAGAGGAAGGAATATATAGCAAAACAATACTAGTGGGGGACCTTAATCTCCCCCTCTCTGAACTTGATAAATCCAACTGCAAAATAAACAAGAAAAGAAGTTGAGGAGGTGAATAGAATTTTAGAGAGGGTAGGTGTGATAGATCACTGGAGAAAACTGAATGGAGATAAAAAGGAATATACTTTCTTCTCAAAGGTTCATGGCACATACACAAAAATCAATCATGTTCTAGGGCATAAAAAACTCACAATTCTGTGCAGTAAGGCAGAAATATTAAATTCATCCTTCTCAGACATGATGCAATAAAAATTATATGCAATAAAGGTCCATGGAAAGACAGACTAAAACTAATTGGAAATTAAACAATTTAATCCTAAAGAATGAGGGGGTCAAACAAGAAATTATAGAAACAATCAGTAATTTCATTCAAGAGAATGATAATAATGAGACAACATACCAAAATTTGTGGGATCCATTTAAGGCAGTTCTTAGGGGAAGTTTTATATCCCTGAGTGCACACATGATTAAATTAGAGAAAAAGGAGGTCAATGAATTGGGCACGCAATTGAAAAACCAAAAAAAGAAGAAATTCAAAATCCCCAATTAAATACTAAATTAGAAATATTGAAAACTAAAGGAGAGATTAATAAAATTGAAATTAAGAAAACTATTGGAAAAATAAATAAAACTAAGAGCTGGTTTTATGAACAAACCAATAAAATTGATAGACCCTTAGTCAATATGATAAAAAAAAAGAAAGAAGAAAACCAAATTATGTGTATCAGAAATGGAAAGGGTGAATCTACCTCCAATGAAAAGGAAATAAACAATAATTAGGAATTATTTTCCCAATTGTATGCACATAAATTTGATAATCTTAGGGAAATGGATGAATATTTACAAAAATACAAGTTGCCCAGATTAACTGAAGAGGAAGGAAATTACGTAAATAGCCCCATCTCAGAAAAAGAAATTGAACAAGTCATCATTTAACCCCCTAGGAAAAATCTCCAGGGCCAGATGGATTTACTAGTGAATTCTATCAAACATTTAAAGAACAATTGATTCCAATACTCTACAAACTATTTGGGAAAATTAGTGAAGGAGTCCTAACAAATTCTTTTTATGACACAAATATGGTACTGATACCTAAATCAGGAAGAGATAAAACAGAGAAAGAAAATTATAGACCAATCTCCCTCATGAATATAGATGCAGAAATTCTAAATAAAATACTAGCAAAAAAACTACAGCAACTTATCTCAAGAATAATACACTTTTATCAGGTAGGATTTATTCCAGGAATGCAAGGATGGTTTAATATTTGGAAAACCAACAGTATAATTAAGCATATCAGCAATAAAACTAGCAGAAACCATGTGATCATCTCAATGGCTTTTGTCAAAATACAACAACCATTTCTATCAAAACACTAGAAATTATAGGAATAAATCGACCCTTTCTTAAAATAATAAGTAGCATCTATTTAAAACCATCAGCAAATATTATATGTAATGGGGATAAGCTAGAAGCATTTCCCATAAGATCAGGGGTGAAACAAGGGTGTCCACTATCACCCCTCCCATTCAATCTGGAACTAGAAATGTTAGCAGTAACAATTAGAGAAGAAAAAGAAATCAAAGGAATCAAATTAGGCAAAGAAGAGACCAAGCTATAACTCTTTGCAGATGATATGATGATATACTTAGAGAATCCTAGAGAATCAAATAAAAAACTACCTGAGACAATAAATAAATTTGGCATAGTTGCAGGATATAAAATAAACCGACATAAATCCTCACCATTCCTATATATTTCCAATGAAATTCAACAGCAAGAGATAGAAAGAGAAATCCCATTTAAAGTTACTGTAGACATTATAAAATATTTGGGAATCTACCTGCCAAAACAAATCCAGGACCTATATGATCACAACTACAAAACACTTTTCACACAAATAAAGTCAGATCTAATTAATTGGAAAATCATCAATTGCTCATGGCTAGGTCAAGCTAATATAACAAATATGACAATTTTACCTAAATTAAATTATATATTTAGTGCCATACCAATCAATTTACCAAAAAAACTACTGTATAGACCTAGAAAAAAATAGTAACAAAATTCATTTGGAAGAATAAACAGTCCATAATATCAAGGGAATTGATGGAAAGAAATGCTAGGGAAGGTGGACTAGCTATACTTTGATTGAAATATACTAGCTATATTTCAATCTGTATTATAAGGCAGTAGTCATCAAAATTACTTGGTACTAGCTGAGGAATAGAGTAGTGGATCAATGGAATAGGTTAGGCATGCAAGATTCAGCAGTAAATGACTATAGTAATCTCTTGTTTGATAAAACCAAAGACCCCTGTTTTTGGGATAAGAACTCACTATTGGAGAAAAACTGCTGGGAAAACTGGAATATAGTATGGCAGAAACTGGGAATCGACCTAACACCATACACCCAAATCAAGTCTAAATGGGTGCATGATCTAGGTATAAATGTTGATACTGTAAGCAATCTTGGAAAACAAGGAATAGTTTACCTGTCAGATTTGTGGAGAGGGAAAGACTTTATGACTAAACAAGAATTAGAGAGCATTATAAAATGCAAAATGGATAATTTTGATTACATTAAATTGAAAAGCTTCTGTACAAACAAAGCCAATGTAACCAAGAGTAAGAGGGAGGTGGGAAATCGGGAAAGAATTTTTACAACCTATGCTGCTGATAAAGGACTCATTTCCAAAATATACAGAGAATTGAGCCAAATCTATAAGAATACAAGTCATTCCCCAATTGATAAGTGGTCAAAGGATATGAACAGGCGATTTTCAGAGAAAGAAATTAAAGATATGTATAAACACATGAAGAAATGCTCTAAATCACTATTGATTGGAGAAATGCAAATCAAAACAACTCTGAGGTACCACATGTCACCAGTCAGATTGGCTAAGATGACGAAACAGGAAAATGACAGATGCTGGAGAGGATGTGGAAAAATTGGAGCACTAATGCATAGCTGGTGGAGTTGTGAACTGATCCAGCCTTTCTGGAGAGCAATTTGGAATTATGGCCAAAGGGCTAAAATAATTTCATACCCTTTGACCCAGCAATACCACTTCTAGGGTTGTATCCCAAAGAGATCACAGAAGTGGGGAAAAGACCCATATGTACAAAAATATTTATAGCAGCTCTTTTTATGGTAGCAAAGAATTGGAAATTAAGGGGAATGGCTGAACAAGTTGTGGTATATGCATGTTATGGAATACTATTGTGCAATAAGAAATGTGGAGCAGATGGACTTCATATTTACCTGGAGAGGCTTACACGAACTGATGCTAAGTGAGAAGAGTGGAGACAGGAGGAATTTGTGCACAATTACAGACACAACGTATGTGTGATGACCAACTTGGACTCTTTGCAGCAATCCAGAGACATAAGTCAAATCCAAAAGACTCATGATGGAGAGAGATGTTTACAGCCAGAGAAAGAACTGCGATTGAACCCAGATTGAAGCAAACTACCTGCCCTTTTTCGTTTTCTTGTTTGGTTTTGTTTCCTCTTTCCCATTCTTCATTCCGTCTGTTACAATCCTTCTTTATAACCCGACTAATGCCTAATGTGAAAGTATTTGCAGATACTATACTTGATTGTATGCCGCCATGGGAGGGGGCAGGGGGGAGAGAAAATTTGAAAGTCAAGGAATTGTGGTAATGAATCTTGTAAACTAAAAGTAAACAAATTAATAAAGAAAAAAAGAAAGAAAACCATTGAATGAATATATATATATACATATATATATATATATATATCATCAGGATCATACACTATGCCAGGTTGAATTTAAATCAGGAATGTAGGGCTGCTTCAATATTAGGAAAACTATCAACATAATTGACCATATCAATAACAAAATGAATATAAATCATATAGTTTTCTCAATAGATGTATAAAGAGCTCTTGACAAAATACAACACCCATTCCTATTAAAAACATTAGAGAGCATAGAAATAAATGGAGCTTTCCTTAAAATAATAAGTAGCATTTATCTAAAATGATCAGTAAGCACTATCTATAAAAAGAACACCAAGACACCTTCCCAATAAAATTGGAGTGAAATGAGGATCCTCATTGGAACCACTATTATTCAATATTGTAGTTAAAATATTAGCTGTAGCGATAAGAAAAAGAAATTGAAGGAATTGGAATAGTCAACGAGGAAACAAAATAATCACTTTGCAGATGATATGAGGTTATACTTAAAGGATCAACTAAAAAAAAGTAGTTGAATTAATTAAAAACTTTAGGAAAGTTGAAGGATACAAGGTAAACCCACACAAATCATCAACATTTCTATTTATAACCAACAGAGCCCAGCATCAAGAGAGAGAAAAATTAATTCCATTTAATAAAATTGTAGACAATATAAAATACTTTGGAGTCCACCTGACAAGACACACACAGGGACTATATGAACACAATCACAGAACACTTTTCATGCAGATAAAGTCAGATTGAAACAATTGGAAAATATCAGTTCCTTGGGAGTAAGCCAATGCAATATAATAGAACTCACCATTCTACATAAATTAATTTACTTATTCAGTGACATACCAAACTCCCCCTCCAAAAATTATAGTACTAGGGGAAAAAATAACAAACTTCATATGGAAGAACAAAAGGTCAACAATATCAAGGGAATTAATAAAAACTGCAAAAGAAGTTAGACTAACCATATCAGTTCTAAAACTATATTATAAAATAACAATCACCAATGCTATTTGGTACTGTCTAAGAAATATAGTGGTGGATCAGTGGAATAGATTGAGTACACAAGATACAGTACTACATGACCATAGTAATCTAGTGTTGGATAAAGCAAATGACCGCAAACTCTGGGATAAAATCTCACTATTTAACAAAAACTACTGGGAAAACAGTATGAAAGAAACTAGGTATAGACCAATATCTTCCACTGTATACAAAGATAAGGTCAAAATGGGTACATGATTTAGACATAAAGAGTGATACAATAAGTACATTAGGAGATCAAGGAAAAGATTACATGTAACATCTGTGGAGAAAGGAAGAATTTATGACCAAACAGGATATAGAAAGCATTGTGAGATTTAAAATACATAATTTTGATTATATTCAATTAAAAAGGGTTTATACCAACAAAACCAATGCAACCAAGATTAGAATGATAGCAGAAAGCTGGGGGGAAGGGGTATTTTATAGCAAGTGTTTCTGATAAAGGCCTCATTTCAAACATAGATAACTGAATCAAATTTGTAATAATACAAATCATTCCCCAATTGATAAATGGTCAAATCATATGGACAGGCAGTTTTCAGATGAAAAAATCAAAGGTATCTATAGTCATATGAAAAAGTGCTCTAAATCATTATTGATTAGAAAAATGAAAATTAAACAACTTTCAGTAATAGCACATACCTAGCAGATTGGCTAATAGGACAGAAAAGGAAAATGATGTTGGAAAGGATGTTAAAAAATTGGGACATTATGCACTGTTAGTGTAGTTATAAAATGATTCAACCATTCTGGAGAGCAATTTGGAACTCTGCCCAAAAAGCAATCAAACTGTGCACACCCTTAGTTTCAGCAATACCACTATTAGTTCTGTATTTTGGAGATATCATTAAAAAGGGGAAATGACCTACATGTACATAAATATTTAAAACAGCTCTTTTTGTAATGACAAAGAATTGGAAATTGAGGGAATGCTCATAAATTGGGAAATGGCTGAACAATTTGTGATATATGAATATAATGGAATACTATTGTGCTGTAATGAATTCAGAAAAAATAACTTGAAAGACTTACATGAACTGATGTCAAGTGAACCGAACAAATCCAGAAGAATGTTGTACACAGTAACAGTAATATTTTGTAATGGTCATCTATGAATGATTTAACTCTTCTTAGCGATAAAATGAGGTAAGACAATTCCAACACGATCATACTATCCATATCTAGAGAAAGAACTGATGGAGTCTGAATATAGATCAAAGCATGATATTTCTACTTTCTTTGTGTTTTTTCCTGGTATTCTGTTTTATTCTTTTATAACATGATGAATATGGAAATATGCTTTACATTTTCGTACATATATAACCTACATCAAATTGTTTACTATCTGAGGGAGGAAGAAGGGAAGGGAGAGAATAAGAAAATTGGGAACTCAAAATTTTAATTAAAAATTAATGTTAAAATTGTTTTTACATGTAATTGGAATAAATAAAATACTATTTTAAAAATCAATCGAGATTGATGTAAGAAAATTTTGGTAAAGAAATAAAAGGCAGAAAATTATAAAAAGACAATTAACAGCTTGGTAAAAGAGATTAAAAAATACTGGAAAAATACATTTAAAAGCAGAATTGTTGAAATGGAAAAAGGAGTACAAAAGTTCCCAGAAGAAAATAATTACTCAAAAAATTATAATCAGGGAAGTGGAAACTAATGGCTTTAAGAGACAATAAAACAAACTAAAAGAATTGAAAAAAATGTGAAATAACTCATAGGAAAAACAACTGACCTGGAAAATAGATTGAGGAGAGATCATTTAAAAATTGTTGATTACCTGAAAGTCATGATCAAAGAAAGAGCCTAGACAGTATATTTTAAGAAATTATCAAGAAAAAATGCCCCAATATCCTAGAACCAGAGGAAAAAATAAAAATTGAAAAAAAATATTCACTGATAACTCCCCAAAGAGATCACAAAAATGAAAACTGCCAGGAATATTATAGCTAAATTTCAGAGCTCCCAGGCCAAAGAGAAAATACTTTAAGTAGCTTGAAAGAAACCATTAAAATTATGTTGAGTCACAGACACTATCCCACAAGATTTGGCAGCCACCCCAAAAAGAAGCAGGAGACTTGGAATATAATATTCCAAAAGGTAAAAAACTTCAGATTATGGGATTAAACTATCCAGAAAAAGTGAATATAATCCTTCATTGGAAAATGGGATACTTTAAAAAAAATAGAGGACTTTCAAGAATTCTTGATGAAAATACCAGAGTTGAATGAAAAAAAAAATGACTTTGAAATATGATTCAAGAGAACTATAAAGAGGAAAACCTGAAAGAGAAATTATAAGGAAGTCAAAAAGGTTAAACTATTTGCCCTTCTATATGAGAAGAAGAAGCATGTATTGTCCAAAAACTGTATTATTTTTAAGACAATTAAAAAACTTCTACTTACAAAGAGGGTGTAACAGCAAGAAGCCTAGCATACCCAGGATGGCTACTAGCACAGGTTCTTTGATCTACTTTTCTAAAGGAAAGAAACTCAAAGGGTTTAAAAGTCTTACTTTAATCAAATATATATATATATATATATATATATATATATATATATATATATATATATATATGTGTGTGTGTGTGTGTGTGTGTGTGTGTGTGTGTGTGTGTGTGTATGTGTGTGTGTATGTCATTCACTTAGTTCAGGGGATAAAATCATCACCCTGAACTTCAGAAAATACAAACAGAAATTACATGCAGACAAAAATACAGATAGAGTAAATAATACAATTCAACAGACCAACAGACACAGCTTCTAGCTGTCTGACCATTATATACATACATAGTTACCAGAGAGAGAAGCAGCAACATCTGGGTTTTCAAAGAGGCATCACTCAATGGTTACCCAGAGTCCCATCTGGCCAAATCATACAACTCTTCCCATAAGTAAGCCTCAAAGCAAAACCTCACCTCAAGAGTATATATGGCCTTTCTCCAAGGTCAGAGGACATCACAACCTTTGTGATCCACAGCCTAATTACAAAGTAACAAAAGGGATGGGCCTTCTTGAAAGACAAACCTCCCCTAAGCACACTTCTCTTGTTGGGCTTCAAATGAAGCCCATTAAGAGGTAGAGAAGATCTTCAAATTCCCTTACCATTACAGAGGGTGGAATAGTTAGTGAATTATGTTGACATGATGTAAAAAAAGTACATAGGTGAGAAAAGTGGTTCACAAGGAAGATTTTTATAGTGGAGGTAAAAATGTTGGGGGGTTGGCAACACTTAAACCTCACTGACACCTAAATTGATTCAAAGAGGTATATGTAGCTAGCTAGCTAGTTAGATATAGAAATAATATGTGTACATATATAAAATCAAAGACATTAATAAAATGAATGTTGTATTTTATATTTATTATATATATTTATTAAATATAATATTTTGTTAAAATAAAAAAAACATTGAACTAATTAATAAAATTGGGAGCTGGTTTTAGGAATAAAAAACAATTGACTAGATTAAGCCATTCATTGGTTAATCTAATATTTAAAAATAAAACAAAATTTTAAAT
Source organism: Petaurus breviceps papuanus (assembly GCF_028583685.1). Taxonomy (NCBI): domain Eukaryota; kingdom Metazoa; phylum Chordata; class Mammalia; order Diprotodontia; family Petauridae; genus Petaurus; species Petaurus breviceps. Next base: position 18,418,318 of record NW_027187358.1, read on the forward strand.
TTTTAAAAATTTAAGTATTTTTAAAAAACAAATTACCCATATCAAAAATGAAAAGGGTGAATTCACCACAACAAAGATGAAAATGGAGAAGTTATTAGGAGTTATTTTTCCTAGTTATATGCCAGTAAAACTGATAATCTAAGGGAAATGAATGAAATTGTACAAAAATATAAACTATCTAGATTAACAGACTAGAAATAACTTTATCTTAGAAAATGAAATTGAACAAGCCATCAATGAACTCCTAGGAAATAATCTCTAGGACCAGACTGATTTACTAGTGAATTCTACCAAATGTTTAAAGAACAGTTAATCCCAGTATAACGTGCACTGTCTGAAAAAATGGTAAAAGGAGTAGTGACAAATACCATCTATGATGACAATATGGTTTTGATACCTAAACCAGGGAGAACAAAAACAGAGAAATAAAAATATAGACCTATTTCCTTAATGAATATAGATGCACAAATTTTCAATAAAATACTAGAAATATCATTATAGCAATATGTCACCAGGATTATATGCAATGACCCAGTGGTATTTGTACCAGGAACTCAGGCTTCTTCAATATTAAGAAGACTATTTTTATAATTGACCATATCAATAACAAAAACTACAAAAATCATATGATTATTATATCAATGGATGCAGAAAAAGGCCTTGAAAAATACATTGCTATTAAAAATACCAAAAATACCAGAAAGCATATGGGTAAGGGGGAACTTACCCACAAAATGGAAATTGATAGCAGATTAAAAATTTGAATTTAACAACATGCTTTCAGGAAATGGTACAAAAATGAGAGAGACATACAAACATAAAATAAAAGTCAGAACTAGAATTTATTATACAAAAAAATAGGGATATTAATCATGATCTCAGACTAAGCTAAAGCTAAAATCATATTAAATCAAAAGACAAAAAATAAAGAAACTACACAACATGTCAGCCAAATTAATCAATAGTTTTAGACCATATAAAATAACTAGAGAGTATTTTTAAAATGACAGTATACTTGCCCAAACCAACACAGGAACTATGTGAATATAAACACAAACACCTGTTATACAAAAAGTTAGATAAGTGAAATATTAATTCTGTGTCAGTAGGTAAAATTAATATAATAAAAAAATGACAATTTAACCCAAATTATTTATGCAATGCCATGCCAATTAAATTAATTTAAAGAGTCAGTAAAAATAATAATGGGGTTCATTTGGGAGAGCAGAGGATCAGGAACTTCAAAACAGATTAAAGGAACTAGATTCAGGAGTATCAGACCATAAACCATATTATAAGGTGAGAGTTGTGTTGAAGTGTAAAATGGATAATTTTGATTATTTTATGTTAAAATTTTCCTGTTAAAAAAAAACAACCTAAGAAGACAAGAACAGAGGGAATGCAGAAAATTGAGCAAAAACGCTCTAATAGACAATCTTCCAGATAGAATATTATTGGGTCAGAATACTGTTGTCGTATAAGGAATGATGAGCTGGTAGATTTAGAAAAATGTGGAAAGACTTGGGCTTAGGAAGGAAGATGCTATCCACTTTCAGAGAAACAGATGACAAATGGAAATAAGCATAATACAGTCTTGCATATATGGTTTTGAGTATATATCTGTGTGTATGTATGTATGTTTGTGGATATCTATGGATATGTATGTATGTATATGTATGTGTGTAGGCATGCCCATAAATTGAGGAATGGATGGGCAAGTTCTGGCATATGATTATGCTATAAGAAATAATGAGAGGAATGATTTCAGAAAACATAGGAAGTCTCGTGTGAATTGATACAGAGTGAAGTGAACATAACCAAAACATTGTACATAGTAAAAACACTTTACAGTGATCAAATATGAATGACTTATTCTCAGTAATGCAATGATTCAAGACAATTCCAAAAGACTCAAAAAAAAAAAAAGAAATGTTGTCCACATCCAGAGAAAGAATTGGTAAACTGAGTACAAATTGAAGTCTAGTTTTCTACTTTATTTTTCTTGCTCTTTTGTGACATGGCTAGTAAGAAAATATATTTTACATGATTTCAAATGTATAATTAATATCAAATTGCTTGCCTTCTCAGTTGGAAAGGATGGGGTTAGAGGGTGGGAGAGAATTTGGAACCAAAAATTTAGAAAAAAAAGATTGTTACAAACAAATTATTTATTTTAAAAACTATAATTAGTACAAAAGTAAAATTAGAAAAAAATAAAATATTTTTTAAATAAAAAAATAAATGCCTATTAATTCATGTAGTTGTATCAGCACGTTGTACTGTGTTAAAAGTTACAAACTTGGATTCAGAAGACCTAAATTTATGCCTTGACTATCAATTACAGCATCATAGGAACATAGAATTTTAGAGTTAGAAGTAAAATAAACATTTAGTAAGGGCATACTATATGCCTGTCTCTATATTAAGTACTGGTGATACAAAGTGAGGCCCCCAAAAATCCCTACCTTCAAAAAACTCAAAATTTATTAGGGAAGATAATAAGAAAAGAAAAAATGCACAAGCAAGCTATATGCAGGATAAATAAAAAATTAATTAAGGAAGAAAAGTTACTAGAATTAAAAGGAGTTGATTAAGGACTTTACTAGGTTGATGGGATTTTAATTGGGAATTAAAAGAAGTAGATGAAGATGAGGAGGGAGAGAGTATTCCAGACATTGCAGAAACCAGAGAAAATTATTGGATCCAAAAGATTGAGAGTTTTGTTCATGGAACAAAAAGGAGTCCAATGTCACTGTGTTAAAGCGTACATGAAGTGAAGTAATGTATAAGAAGACTGGGAAGGTAGGAGGAGGCTAGGTTATGAAGGGTTTTGAATGACAGAGGATTTTGTATTTGGTCCTGGAAGTGATAGGAAGCCACTGGAGTTAATTGAGGAAATGATGGGGTGGTGGGGTGAGGGAGGGGAGATGGATGACATGGTCAAACTTGTACATTAAGAAATTCACACTGGAGTTAGAGTTGATATTGACTGTTGACTACTGCATTGGAGAAGGGAGAGACAACATAGGAAGAGCCATGAGCAGACTGCTACAGACATAAGGTTATGAGGGCCTACATCAGAGTGGTGGTACTATTAGAGGAAACAATCACTAGGTGTGTGAGATTGCTCAAGTCAATTAATCTCACTCAGGTTTAATTACCTAATCTGTAATGTGCAAATAATAAATAATATATGGCCTACCAAATTCTCAGAACTATTTAATTCACTTTGAAATGAAAGAATGAAAAAGCATTTATTAAATGCTTATTATGCAAAGCCCTGGGGATACAATACAGGAGCACTTCTTCTCCAGGAGCTTATATTCTAACTGGGGAGACTACACACATAAGGTTTCAAAAGCAGGATAGAATGTATATGCCCTTTCCCAGCTCTAATGCCAGGGATCAAGTATGTATTTTCTTTTTTTTTTTTCTTTAAAGCAATTGGGGTTAAGTAACTTGCTCAAGGTTACACGGCCAGTTATTATTTCTGGGTGCGGTGCTGAGTATCTGAGCCCAGATTTGATCCAGGTCATCCCGATGCTGGAGCCGGTGCTCTTACTCGCTGAGCCACCTGGCCGCCCCTAAGTATGTATTTTCAACAACAGCTATCATACAAGGAAGACACCTTGGACTAATAAAACAATATTAGAAAGGGTGATTATTACCATAACAGAAAATGTGTACAGCATTTGCCTCATTTACTGAGCTAGTTTGGTTCTAGGAGTTTTTGTTACTGTGTTTATTCATATACATATTGCTTAGGAAGAATAACAGAGAGGTGCCATGCCATTTGTCACTCCCATAAGGATCTTCTTTAATGCAATATGTTACTGTGGAAAAACTTCTCTGGATAAAAAAATGTGAAGTGATCTTTAGCAAAAGGAGAAAATTGGAAACAAATGCTGCAAGAACTCTGTGAAAGCATAAAGGAGTCCAGGTGATTGAAAAATGTTAAGGTTTGTGTGTTTCTTTGTCTATAAATTTGTTCTTATTTTTTCTCTCCTTTGAGCATTATCCTTAGACTGACAAAATTTTGAGAAATCTTTTTTATTTCCTAGTTACCTTCTGCAAATGCACCTTTGCTACTTTTTTATATAGTGAAGATCACCCTCTGCCCCTGACCTCAAGGTTATTAAAGGTTATACCAACAGAGTTTAAATTCTAGAAGATTCCACTAAGTTGAGAAAGGTGATTGGTTCAGTGATAGTCTATTGGCCTATCGTGCAAGAACTATCCTGTTGAAGTACTGGGAAGTTCAGTGTCAGTTAAATTACGTGGTGATGAATTTTGAACCACAGAACCTTTTAAAGGCTGACTACCTTGTTAAGCATGAATAAGTTATCCACCTACATTGGAAGAAAAGATATCAACAATTTTGAAATACTGAATAAAGTACCATGCAACATAATGGTCATCCTCCTCTTCCTCTTCATCATCATAATACTGAATGGTACAGTAGAATGAGAGTTAGCTCTAGAATCAGAGGGCCTGGATTCAAATCCTAATTTTAACATTTAAATCTTATCCATCAGATCTTAGATGAGTCATTTAATTTCCCAGAGTCTCATTTTCCTTAGCTGTATCATTTGTTGCACACATGGTCTCTCACATCCCTTCCATTTCATAATCAATAATTCTATGATGCAATTTCTTTATTGCTATAAGTTTTGTGAAGCATTTTACTCTTAAAACTTTGTGAGGTAGGTAACACCATTATCATTGTTTCTGTTTTACAAATGAAGAAGCAAGTTTAGATTAATTAAATTGTGTGCTTTTACCTTAACCTGGATCACACAGCTAACAAGTAGCAGATTTAGGACTTGAATTCACATTTTCCAGCACCCTATCCAGTAATCTTTCTTTTATATCAAAGTGCCTTCTGTTAAAATCACTTGGAAAGTGTTGAGAAACCAGGGTAGAATGAGTGTTCCATATGGACTCACAAGAGACTTTTTTCCACTATTTCAATGTGGAAATCCTAGTAAGCCTAATGTTACTTCAGAGACCAAGTGAGGAATTGGGTTTATTTTTCTTCAATCAGATAGGAATGGTTAATGAGGTGACAATGTTTAAAATTGCCCCTCTCAGGTATGAGATTTATTCCTAAAATGAAAATGCATGAATGAGGGAAAGCCCTGAAGAATGTTTTTGCCGGTTTGGGGTGAGGGGAAGGAGGTGGGGCAGCTTCACAGATGGCAATTAACAACCCATTCATTAACATTTCAACACTCAATTTCCAATTTTAATTGCTCAGTGCCCTACTTACTGGTTACTCACTCACTTATTATTACCATGTACAAATTTGCTTCCTAGAAATATATCACATAGATCAGAAAATGATTGCATTTAGAAAAGTAGGTCTGTGATGTCCATTAATTAGAGAATTGCTGATGGAATATACATACACACATACATACATACATATGCATGTGTGTATTTATATCTATATATCTTTATCTATATAATCTAACCAATAATGAAATACTGGGGTAGTTAGAAATATAAAGCTATTATGACTTGCTGTGATCCACTCTGCTTTAGTTTAATGGAGTTTTGTAACAACAGAAAGATAAAATGGTGCTTAAAGTATTGACAACTGAGTCCAAAACAAATTTTCAAGCAAAACTGTTTGACAAAAATATAGATACTGATTTGAATCAGATTTCATTTCAAGCCCCAATCCTCATCTCCTGTACTCCACTGTATTTCAAGACCTAATTGTTTAAATTTCAACCAAGTTCATCCGAGGTCCCTTTATTCTAGGTTAATTTGAAAGTCAAGCTTCCCTGAAAGTTCAGTCATGGCATGTTTTCATTCATTCATTTATTCATTCATTTGTCTGGAGAAACCAGAGATTCTTTACGAGGCTATTCCAAAGGACAACAACCATTCTTCTTCCTTATCCCTTTAAGGCTTGTAGAAGTTATTTTTTTTTTCTCCTAGAAATTCCACATTTGACATTTCCTTAAAAGGGTTCAGAGATTTACCTGTCTGCATATAGGATCGGTTGACCCTCCCTCAGGGTTCATTGGGCTTCAGGATGCCTGTGTAGTCCATAGAATAGATTTGCATTTTATAGCAGTCCCTGACCTGAAGACATTGCAATATAAAAGGTGGATACACATATACATATGCCTATCTGGTCCCCAGAGCTTGGATACTGTTCAAGCTTACCTATGTCTGAAATAGAAACTATACATGTACATACAAAATAAAAGACACTTGATCTATTCTGTATTCTAGTTATGCTTTTCAAGTACCTCTATGTCCTACATTTCTATTTTTAAAAGCCAGGCTTTCATTTCTTCCTTATATAACCCATTAAATTTTTATTGTAATAGCTTTAACTCAAAAATGCTGGGTCATGAAGTGGAGGCTATAGAAAATTCTTTTTTGTCCTCAAGAATTCTTCAGACATTGCTTTACTGCCCCTTCTTGCGTGATGCTCTTTTTTTTTTTTTCCCTGTCTGACCTATATTTGGGCCTCACAGAAGAAAAAGTGCCACATACATCCTCCCAACCTACAGAAATCTCTGCTCTGGCTTCTATGATACCCATAATTTGGCTTCATCCTGCATATGCTGCAGACTTGATTAAAGATGGGAAAACATGAGTATTCTATTTTACACTGGGTCAAAACAGAAACCTGAGTGAGAGGAATTTTCAGACATGTGATAGGGGCATCTCCCACATAAGAAAAAACATTACTATTTCCAAAGAAGGTCTCATAGGTTCCAAATTTGTGTCAGTGGGGAGGAGAAGACTTTGAAAGTAGCCTCCTGCTCCTTTGCTGCTCCCTCTGACTGGTTCTTCCCAGAACCTTTTTTTAAAGAAGACTCCTCAGACCCTCATATCTTTATTCTTTTTGAGGTTGCACGTCTGACTCTTTAGACTTTCTTTCTCAGCCCCCTTTACTGGTACCTTCATTCCCCCCATCAGCTTCTATCTTCCTTCTATGTACTATCTTCCTGCTTAAAATGTAAGCTCCTTGAGAGGAAGGGCATTCTTTCTGCTTATGTTGGTATTACCAGGGTTTAGCATAACATTGAGTTCATAGTAAATGTTTAATAAATGCATGTTTATTTGACTTGACTTTTCTTTTTTTTTTCTTTTGGAGGGCAATTGGGGTTAAGTAACTTGCCCAAGGTTACATGGCTAATTTTTTTTTTGTGTGTGTGTGGGTGGGTATTAAGTGTCTGAGACTGGAACCAAACTCTGGTCCTCCTGATTCCAGGGCCGGCACTTTATTCACTACGCCACCTAGCTGCCCCACATTGACTTGACTTTTCAAGAGTGGTCTGTGTTCAACAGAGATAGGAAGTATTCTTTGCCTTTGTATGCTGATGATGCCACAGTGCTCTGGGGGAATTCTGGACTGACATATTACTGTGTATTTTAACTCGATGTGGTTTGGTCCACTTGACTCAAATGCAAGGAGTGCATTCCATGTTTGTATTCCTATGGAAGATCAGAGTTTTGGAGTTACTGATCATAAAATCATAGGTTGAGAGGAAGAGGGGATCTTAGAGGCCATCAAGTCTAACTTTATCATTTTATAGATATAAGGACTAAGGCACAAAGAGATTGATTTACGTAGGGTCACACAGTCAAACAAGCATCTGCTGCAGGATTTGAAACCAGGTCTTCCAGACTCTGTCCAATGCTTTCTCCAAGCCACTACTTTGCCTCTGTATCATTTAAGTCTGCTGAAAGCTTGGGGAGCATTCAGCAGAAACTAGAATGGTGTAATCATTTGGAGAAACATCAGGAAAGAAATAAACTATTCTCTGGCTTTGACTGCAAATCATATGCCTGATTGACCATTACAAAGGCATTATCTTTTCCCAAGGTGATCATTACAGTTGAACAATTCAATAGTTATTTCTTGTCTTTCAAAGATTTTCACAAACCTTCCAATTTGACAGATATTTTGAACTCTACCTCAGAGACTCACAAGTTCTGTGACCCTGAGCAAGACACTTAACCTCTCTTAGGCTTTGTTTCCTCACCTGTAAAATGGGATTAATAATAGCACCTATATTACAGGATTGTTGTAAGGATCAAATGAATAATACATGTAAAGTGCTTTGGAAAAGTTAACATGCTAGATGTTAGTTTTCATTATTATTTATATCAATAATAATTAGCAGGTGTTTACTTAATATATTTTGACCTCAGCACTGCAAGGAATGAAAAAAGAATTACAAACTGTCATGCTCAAAGAATTTACTTTTCATTGCAGATACTACTGGGACTATGACACTCACATAAAACAACCAAATAATAATGTGATAAACTATTATGTTATAGAACAAAATATGTATAGTAAAACTTATAGAAAATCAGAAAAAAAAGGAGAAGGTAGGATGATTTCATGAAAACTGGAATTCGATGTGTACCTAACAAATAGATTATGTTTTAGCTAGGCAGAAAAGAAGATGAAGGGAATTCTAGCTTTAGGTAATATCATTACAAAGGGAACGGAGATTAAAAATCTCAGGCACCCCCACACACAAAGTTTTTCTAGTTTATAGTTTCCTAGAGTCACAAACTGCTTTTGTAGAAAATATTTGGAAAAAGTGGGAATTTTGGATGCCAATTAGTAGTCACCAATTATGAATTGAGAGTCCTTATGAGGTATATCAGAGCAGATGATGGCAGAGAGAAGCCAGGAAGTGCCTGAGCTCTCCCCAATTTTCTTCAGAAACAACATTAAATCAAGCCTTTAAATGGATTCAGGAGTGACAGAACCTACAAAAAGATGGATTGAAACAATTTTCCAGCTTAAGATAACTTAGAAGGACTTCAGGAAAGTTCTGACTTACTTGGATAAAAGTGATATATAGTCCAGCATAGATGGTATCTGGCTAAGTCAAAGGAGGATCATAGCCAAAGTACAGATCAGAAACTAAGGTCTCTCAGCTTTGGCTCATCAGGCCAGTGGCACAGCAGGACAGCTTTGGGGTCTCCATCCCCAGGGCAGAAGGCATATTGCCATCCCTGGAACCCAGACAACAACATGTGCATTAAGCAAGCCACCACCACCACTTAAGGCCTCAATCAAAGGATCAGGTCACTGTCCCACAGCACAAGAAGCTTAGGAAAGTGACCCCTTTATCCCAGGAGCAGAGGTGAACATTAAAATACAGAAAATAGGCAAAAATGAGCAAAAAACAAAAAATTTCCTTGACCATAGAAAGCCACTATGGTGTTATGGGAATGGGAATCTAAGATCTTCCCTGCCCCTGGACCCTTTGATAGGATTAAGTGCACCTGGAGCCTGTGGTGGGAGGCTTGGCTTTCAGGCATGCTCACACCTTGTTGTGCTATGACTGGGCAATGAGTCAAGAGGGTTGTGACATTCTCTGAGCCAGAAGAAGGCTATATATACCCTGATATGAGATTTTGGAGATTTAATTTTGGGGCTCACTTTGAGAAGTGTTGTGTGATTTGACCAGATAAGACTCTGAGCAACTGTCGAGCCCCCTGGCTTTGAAAACCCAGATGTTGGTGCTTCCCTCTCTGTTAACTGTGACTAGGTATATATATAATGGTCAGATGATTGGAGGCCTGTCTGCTTGATCTGTTTCTCTGTCTTCTTTTAACTTTTGCTTGTAACCTCTGTATTCACTGAAGTTCAGAATGCTGAACTTTTCCCCCTGAACTAGGTAAATGATATGTTTGATTGATTAAAGCAAGATTGTTAACCCATTTTGAGTTGCTTTCCTTTAAAACAACAGATCTAAGAATCTGTGTTGGCAGCCACCCTGGGGATTCCGGGGTGTTTGCTGTTATATATGGTAACAGGGAAGATCAAAACACAAACAGAAAAAGTCAACATAGTTAAAATGTCTACATGCAAAACCTCAAAGAGGAATATGAATTCATCTCAAGTCCCAAAAACCTTCTTGGAAGAACTCAAAAAGTATTTTAAAAAATCAAATAAGAGAGGTAGAAGAAAAAATTAGGAAAAGAAATGAGAGGTATGGAGGAGGGAGTTAGTAGTTTGGAAAAGGAAGGACAAACATTGACTAAAGAAAACAGTTTCTTAAAAATTCCTTAAAAATGCAATTGGCTTAATTGGGAAAAAAAAACACTGAATAAAACAACTCCTTAAAAAGAATAATTGGTTGAATGGAAAAGGAGGTAAAAGCCAACTGAAAAAAATATTTCTTTAAAAATTAGAATTGAGCAAGTGGAAGCTAATGACTCTATAAGACATCAAAAATCAGTCAAACAAAATTAAAAGAATAAAAAAAGTAGAAGAAAATATAAAGTACCTCATTGGAAAAAAGAAAACAGCTGACTGAGAAAACAGAACCAGGAGCTATATTTTAACAATAATTGGGCTACCTAAAAGCCATGATCATAAAAAGATCCTGGGCAGCATTTTTCAAGAAATTATAAGGGAAAACTGCCTTTAAATCCTAGAACCAGAGGGTATAATCATCATTGAAAGAATCTACTGAACATTTCCTGAAAGAGATACAAAAATGAAAACTCAAGTAATGTTTTAGCCAAATTCAAGAATTATCAGGTCAAGTAGAAAATGCTGTAAACAGTCAGAAAGCAACAATTCAAATATCAAGGAACCACAGTCAGGAAAGCAGAGAATGTAGCAATTTCTACATTAAAGGATCAAAAGGCTTGAAATATGATGTTCTAGAAGGGAAAGGAGGATCACAATGAAGACTCAACTACTCAGCAAAAATGACCATAATCTTTCAGGGGAACAGATGGATTTTCAATGAAATAGTGGACTTTCAAACTTTTCTGATGAAAATAGCACAGCTAAACAGACTATTCCCTCCAAAAATACAACACTCAAGAGAAACATAAAACAATATACAAAAAAGAAAACAAAAACATATTTTTCAATAAGGTTCAACTACTTATATCCCTACATGGGAAGATGATACTTGTAACTCTTGAGAACTCTCTTTATTAGGATAGTTAGAAGGGATATAAATAGACAGTGGTTGGGGAATAAATTGACTTTTATGTGAAGATATTAAAAAAATTAGGAGTTAAAAATGGTTTGTACTGGGAGAAGAGTAAAGGGAGAGGCAGAATAGGGTAAATTACATCAAACAAAGAAGTGCAAAAGACCTCTTACAATAAAGGGAAAGAAGGGAGTGGAGTGAGCACTCTTGGAACATTACTCTCATCAGATTATGCTCAAAGAGGGAATAACAAATATCAGTTATTTATAGAACTCAATCTTAACTGAGAAGTAGGAAGGGAAAGGGGAAAGAAAATGAAAGAGGAGTGCATAGAAGGGAGGGCAGACTGAGGGAGGTGGTGGTCAGAAGCAAAACATTGCTGAGGAGATACAGGGTAAAAACAAAGAGAAAAGCATAAACAGGAGGAGAAATGGGATGGAAAGAAAAACAAGGTTAGCAATTGTAATGGGAAGATAAATTTTTAAGATCTGCCCTGCCCCTAGGCTTAAGTGCACCTGGAGCTTGTGATGGGAGGCTTGTTTTTCTGGAGATACTTTGTGATTGGGCAGTGGGTTAAGAGGGTTGTTACATTCTCTGAGGTTGTCAGAGGTCAGTGCAGTGTGTACTTTGGGATCCAGTAGTTGGGAATGGAGTCAGCCTTTGCCTGTGGGGAAAGAAGCCGCTGAGGCACTGTGGCGCAGCCGTGCCATGTGGCAGCTTCAGCTCCTGGCCTGCAGAGTGTAGGAAGACCAAGTGACCAGTATGAGGAGTAATGATTCTTGCTTTTACCTGTTTAAATCTGGATTGCGGTCTAGGGTGGAGGTCCTGGGGTGTGTGACCAATTTGCCAGAGCATGTGGAAGCCTCAGAGAGGGTACCCAACAAATACCTTTGGCAGCTGAGAAAACCCCAGCAGTTGGGATGAAGCTCCCCTGTCTGGTGGCAGAGTCCTACTGTGGCAAAAAGCCCAGGGGTCAAGTGATTGAGTAGCAACATGAGCAGGAAAAAGAAGCAAAATAAGAAGAGCAACCCAACTTTGCACTCTGATTCTGGGGACAAAAAGGATCAAAGCATGGAACAGGAGGGAAACAGTGAAGTTAGAACTCCTGCACCAAAAGCTTCAAAGAAAAATACGAACTGGTTACAGGCCATAGAGGACCTTAAGAAGCAAATAAGAGAAGTGGAGGAAAAATTGGGAAGAGAAATGAGAATGATGCAAGAAAATTATGAAGTGAGAGTCAACAGCCTGACTGAGGAAAATACCACCTCAAAAAACAGACTAACTCAAATGGCAAAAGAGGCTAAAAAAGGCAATGAGGAGAAGAATGCCTTAAAAAGCCAAATGTGCCAGATGGAATCTCAAAAGCTCACTAAGGAGAATCATTCCTTCAGAATTAGATTGGGACAAATGGAAGCTAGTGAAAATCAAGATGCTGTTAAACAGATCCAAACAAATGAAATAATAGAAAGCAATGTGAAATATTTCATGGGAAAAGCCACTGACCTGGAAAACAGATCCAGGGGAGATAATTTAAAAATTATTGGACTAACAGAAAGCCATCATCAAAGAAAGAACCTAGAAATCATCCTCCAAGAAGTTCTCAAAGAAAACTGCCCTGATGTTTTAGAACCAGAGGGCAAAAGAGAGGTTAAAAGAATCCACCAATCACCTCCTGAAAAAGATCCCAAAAAGAAAACTCCTAGGAATATTATAGCCAGGTTCCAGAATTCCTAGATCAAGGAGAGAATATTACAAGCAGCCAGGAAGAAACAATTTGAATATTATGGAAACACAATCAGTATAACCCAGGATCTGGCAGCTTCTACACCAAGGGAACAAAAGGCCTACATATGATATTCCAGAGGTCAAAGGATCTGGGATTAAAACCAAGAATCACCTACCCAACAAAACTAAGTATCATGTTTCAGGGGAAAATATGGTCATTCAGTGGAATAGAGGACTGTCAAGTATTCTTGATGAAAAAACCCACAGTTGAATAGAAAATTTGACATTGAGATATAAGAAGCAAGAGAAGTATGAGAAGGTAAACAGGGAAAAGAAATCATAAGGAACTTATCAAAGTCAAACTATTAACATTCCTACATGGAAAAACAATAATTGTAACTAATGAAACTTTTCTCAGTATGAACATAGTTGAAGGGAATAGAGATATACATACATATACATATATATGTCTATATAGGAGAGTATATGGGCATATGAATACATATGTGAATGTGTGTATATATGTTTACAGGTATCCATAGATAGAGGGACAGCAAAGGACCAATTTAATAGAAAGGGATGATACTTAAAAGGAGAAATTAAGAGGTGAGAGAGGAACATAATGAGAGGAAATGTGGAGACAGAATGCGGTAAACTATCTCATATAGAAAAGGCAAGGGAAAATGGTTACAATGGAGGGGAAAAACAGGAAGGCAAATGGGAATGGGTCAACCTTATTCTCATTGAATTTGGCTGAGGGAGGGAATGACATACACACTAAATAGGGAGTAGGGGGGAAGAGGATGAGAGAGGGGATGATGGAAGGGAGGGCAGGCTGGGGGCGGGGAGGAAAGTTGGAAGCACCCACTTTTGAAAAGGGACAGGATAAAAGTAGAGAATAGAACAAGTGGGATGTGGGATAGGAGGGAGGGAGATATAGTCAGTCTTTTACAATATATCTACTATGGTAATGTTTTGCATAGCTACACAGGTACAACCTATACTGAATTGCTTATCTTCCCAGTCAGGGGTGGGGGGTGACAAGGGAGGAAGGGAATGAATCTGGAATTCAAAGTTTTAAAATCAAATGTTCAAATATATATATGCTATTATTAATACTATTTTACATGCAAGTGGGAAATAAGATATAAAGGCACTGGGGCATAGAGATCCACCATACCCCACTGGAAAAGTCAAAGGGGGTATGGGAGAAGATATGGGAGAGAGCAGATTGGAGAAGGGGACATCTTGTGGGACTGCTGTTTTGGGGTGGTGCATAGTAGAAAATCTGGGAGAAAATGAAAATCTGGTGGAAATGAATGATGCAAACCAGAAGTTAATAAAACATTTGAAAAAAAAACACAGTATTCACAATGCCTATGGTAACTATAAATATGCTGATATGGTTATTAATCACAAAATATAGAAGGCTCTCTACATGGGGGATAATGCTAGAACTATTATTCAAATACCAGAAAACTGAGTCCCAAAACCAGAAAGTCAAAGCCATCAGAGTAGTTATGAAGTTGTCACATGTAGTTAATATAGTAAACACCTACATTCTCAAGCCTTCAAAACAGAACAGGCTACCTCAGGCAAAGTTCCTCCTCTCCTCACTCATGGCAACTGCTCAGTGTCCAGGAAGCATACTGCCTGTAGCTACATCCCCCTGCAGTTTCCGTCCCCAGCAGTCTTCAGCAGGAGTCCTTAGCAGAAATTCTGGCTGGCTCACAAAAAGGATTCTCACCTCCACCTCTGCCTCAGCCACTACCACTGCCACTGCTGCTGCCGCTGCTGCTGACACAGCCACCAACAATAACTGCAGGAACTTGAGATTGGCTTCTGCTTCCTCTTGCTCCACCCCTTCCTGCTATGTCAGCAAGTTCAATAGGGCTTGGAAGATCTTGAAATCCCATAACCCTTACACCTACCCAGCAGAACTGAGTATAATATTTCAGGAGAAAATATGGTTATTCAATTAAATAAAGGTCTTTCAAGCATTCTTGATGAAAAAACCATAGTTGAATAGAAAATTTGACTTTCAAATACAAGAAGCAAGAGAAGCATGAGAAGGTAAACAGGGAAAAGGAATCATCAGGAACTTATTAATATTGAACTATTTATATTCCTGCATGATAAAATGACAATTGTAGCTCATGATACTTTTCTCAGTATGAGGATAGTTGAAGGAAATATATATGTACATATATGTATACATACACATATATGTTTATATAGGAGGGTATGTGTGCATATAAATACATATGTGTGTGCACACATGTGTACACATATACAAAGACAGAGGGCACAGGATCAGTTGAATAGGAAGGGATTATATCTAAAAATAAAATTAAGAGGTGGGAGAGGAATATAATGATAGGAGATAGAGGAGATAGGGAATAGGGTAAATTACCTCACATAAAAGAGGCAAGAGAAAACTTACAATTGAGGGGAAGAACAGGAAGGCAAAAAGGAATGGGTCAACCTTACTCTCATTGAATTTGGCTTAAGGAGAAAATAACATACACACTAAATTGAATATTTTACCCTACAGGATAGTAGGAGGGAAGGGGATAAGAGGGGGTATGATAGAAGGGAGGGAAGATGAGGGGGGAGGGTAGTTAGAAGCACAAACTTTTGAAAAGTGACATGGTCAAAGGAGAAAATATAATAAGTATGGGGAGGGATAGATTTGAGGGAAATATAGTCTTTCTTTCACTATATATATGTATGTATGCATATGTATACACACACTATGGAAATGTTTTGTGCAACTACACATGTATAACCTATATTGAATCACTTTTCCTTCCAGTAGGGATGGGTAGTGAGGGAAGAAGGGAAAGAATGTATAAATCAATATTTTAAAATCAAATGTTAAAAAAATATATTATTATTATTTTTTACATGCAACTGGGAAATAAGATATACTGGCACTGGGGTATAGAAATCCGTCTTGCCGTACTAGAAAGTCAGAGGGGGTAATGAGGAGGATATAAGAGAGAACAGATTGGGAGCAGCCAGGTAGCACAGCGAGTAAGAGCACCTGGGGATGGAATCCAGGCTCAGACACTTAGCACCCACCCAGAAATATCTGGCCGTGTAACCTTGAGCAAGTTACTTCACCCCGATTGTTTAAAAAAAAAAGAGAGAGAGAGAGAGAACAGATTGGGGGAAAGGGTATTCAGTAGAATCACTATTTTGGGGTGGAGGGTAGGGCAAAGATGGGGAAAAAATTTGTAACTCAAAATCTGTGGACATGAATGTTCAAAACTAAAAGTAAACAAATTAAACCAAAAAAGGAGGGAAAGAGAAAGCTGGGAAATGATTTTCATAAACAATGTTTCTAATAAAGGTCTCATTTTAAAAATATATAGAGGACAGAGTCAGATTTATAAGATTACATTCCTCAGTTGATAAATGTTCGAAGGATATGAACAGACAGTTTTCAGATGAAATTAAGGCTATCTATAGACATTTTGTAAAATGCTCTAATTCAGTAATGATTAGAGAAATGCAAATTAAAACAACTCTGAGGTACCACCTCACACCTATAAAATTGGCAAATATGACAGAAAGGGGAAATGATAAATGTTCAGGAAAATTTGAACACTAATACATTGTTGGTGGAGTCATGAACTGGTCCAGTCATTTCTGGAGAGCAATTTGGAACTATGCCGAAAGGGATATAAAACTCTACATAACCTTTGATCCAGCAATACCTCTACTAGGTCTGTATCCCAAGGAGATTATTAAAAAAGAAAAAGGAACCACATGTACACAAGTATTTATAGCAATTCTTTTTGTGATGGCCAAGAATTGAAAATTGAGTGGGTGCCCATCATTTGGAGAATGGCTAAACAAGGTGCAATGTAATGGAATACTATTGTGGTATAAGAAATGATGAGCAGGTGGATTTCAGAAAAACCTGGAGACTTACATGAACTGATGCTGAATGAAATGAGCAGGACCAGGAGAACACTGTGTACAACAACATTGTAAGATCATCGAGTATGTTAGACTTAAGTCTTCTCAGCAACACAAAGATCTAAGACAATTCCAAAGGACTCATGATGGAAAATGTTATCATCACGCAGCAAAAGAATTATGGAGTCTGAATGCAGACCAAAGAATACTATTTTCAATTTTCTTTTTGTTTTCTTTCTTATAATTTTCCCCTCTTTACTGATTCTTCTTTCACAACATGCCTAATGTGGAAATATGTTTAATACGATTGTACATGTATGACCTTTACCAAATTGCTTGCCATCTTGGGGAGGGGAAAGTAGAGGAAAGGAAAGAAGGAGAAAAAATTTGGAACTCAAAATCTTATAAAAGTGAATGTTGAAAACTATCTTTACATGTAATTGGAAAAATAAGATAGTCTTAAATGTCAAAAAAATAATTAATATAAAAAGAGGTATGTCAGTATTGTAGGCACTTGGAACACATCATAATGAACAGACCTGACATGAAGAAACTTATAATTTAATAAAAAGAAAACAATAATCATCCAAGCAAGCAAACATCTTTATTAAATATCTAGTATGTTCTATATATTCTACTAAGAGTTAGAAAGGCAAAATGAAATGTCTCATTCTCAAGGACACAATAAGCATGCAAGTTCAATAAGAAAATTTCTACAAAGCAAACTTTGTATAGGTGAAGATATTGCTATAAAGATATAGTTGGTGGCAATAAGATGATTCTGGTGCTCTTGGATTAACTACATAAGATTAGTAAGAAAAAAAAGTTTTGTTTAAGGTATCTTTGTTTTATGGTTCAGACAAGGACTATTCATACCTACCTCCCTTGCCAAGATGAGTATTCTAGCATCTTTAGGATTAACCATTAGATTGGAACATAACATTTCACTTTATTCATTAATCTTCTTTTACAGACATCAACAGGAACTCTATCACTGCTAATCCTGCTAAGAAAGGAAGTAATTTGTGATGGCATCTTGCCCTTCTCTAGTTAATCATTTCTAAATGCTATGTGAAGTCATAATGACATTTCTTCCTTTATTAATCCAATTACAGTGTCTATATTCTGCTGCAGCCAAGGACAAAATGACCCTATTCTGACAAATGCAGATTTTTATGTTAATGAAAACTGGGCTGAACCTCTGTGCTACACAAAACTTTGGTAAATGTAGTAAGATGGAAATATGAAGCTTTCCATGAGATTATCATATTCAACAAGTCATTTTCCAATTGATAAATGGTCAAAGGATATGAACAGGCAGATTTCTGATGAAGAAATTAAATCTATAGTAATAAAAATGCTCTAAATAACTATTGATTAGAGAAATGCAAATTAAACATCTCTGAGGTACCACTTTACACCTATCAGATTGGCTAATATGGCAGAAAAGGAAAATGTTAAATGTAGATGTCAGAACACTAATGCATGTTGGTGGAGTTGTGACCTGATCCAAACATTCTGGAGTCAATTTAGAACTACGTAAAAAGGGCTATAAAACTCTGCGTAGAGAATACTCTGAGAAGATGGTGGAATAGTTCAGAAAATTCCAATTTCCCCAGATTTCCACCACAAATGAGATAAAATAGCACATCAGGGTTAACATAGAACAGTAAAAATAAAGAATTGGGGCAGAACAGTAGTCTTCCTGAGACAATCTGGGGAAGATCTGAGGAAAAATACCAGGATGAGAATTAGTCTCTGTGAAGAATAATTACCTCCATTCTAGTTCCACTTAAACAACAAATGGAGAGCCATGGGGTAAGCTAGATTGGGAGGTATCCCCAGCCATAGGAACTTTTATTCTAGTGACAGTGAGGGAAGTTGGGCATCTGAGGTGGGGAAGATTGAGTTAACCTCTGCTGAAAAAGAATGCTAGACCCAGCTGTGCTACAGGAGATTTGGCAATCAATGAGACTGAACCAGCACAATTTTAGTGAGTGCAGAAGCAATGGGGCAGGGATACCACTGGCTGTGGGCACTTTCTGGAGGTAAGTCTTGGTTTGGGTTCTAGGTCAGAGGGGAGAAGTGAAGGATCTAAGACCAGAGATGCCATATCCCATATCCCAGGGCTAAAAGTGATTACAAAAAATAAGCTGCTAAAATTTTTTAAAATATGCAAAAAAGAGAAATAATTCAACCACAGAAAATTCCTTGTTTATAGAGAAAACTGGGATTAATTTTCAGAGAAAGATACTGAAGCAAAGAAACTCTGTCATCACAAAGCGTAATGTCAAGTGGTGTAATGGGAATGGGAATCTGAAGATCTTCCCTGCTCCTTGGCCCCTTGATAGGTTTAAATGAATCTGAGAAACTGCCCTGATTTGAAAACATACTCTGTCTACTAATAGGCTGAATGTGGTCACATGGAACCTGTGGTGGGAGGTTTGTTTTTTCAGGAATGCCCATATCTTGTTACTTTGTGATTGGGCAGTGGGTCAAGAGGGTTGTGACATTCCCTGAGCCAGGAAAAGTCTATATATACATTGATGTGAGGTTTTGCTTTGGGGATGACTTTGGGAAGAGTTGTGTGATTTGGACAGATGAGACTCCGGGCATCCATTGAGCCCCCTGGCTTTGAAAACCCAGATGCTGGTGCTTCCCTCTCTGGTAACTACCTAGGTATGGATGTAATGGTCAGGCAGCTGGAAGCCCTGTCTGCTGATCTGTTTCTCTTTCTGCTTGTAACTTCTGTTTGTATTCTCTGAAGTTCATGGAGCTGATTTTGTCCCCTGAACTAGGTAAATGATATATGTTTGATTAAAGTAAGATTGTTATCCCATTTTGAGTTACTTTCCTTTAGAAAAGCAGATCTAAGAACCGGTGCTAGCAGCCATCCTGGGTATTCTAGGGTGCTTGCTGCTACAAAGGGTCACCTGCCCAAAAAGAATTTCTAGAAGAACTTAACAAAGACTTTTAAAATCATATGAGAGAGATTGAGAAAAAAAATTTAAAAGATAACAATCCAAGAAATACTAGGAAGATAATGAAAGAAAAACAACCAATTAGTAAAGGAGATCCAGAATCTTAAGGAAGATAATGACTCTGAAAATTGGAATTGGACAAGGGGAAACCAGTGAACTCATAAGAAAACAAGAAAAAATAAAACAAAATATAAAGAATGAAATCATAGAGGAGAATGTGAAACATCTCATAAAAAACAACTGATATGGAGAATAGGTCAGAAAGAGAAAATGTAAGAACTACCTGAAAACTATGATCAAGAAATAATCTTGATACAGTAATATAAGAAATAATTAAAGAAAACTGACCTAGAGCAATAAAACTAGAGGGGAAAGTAGAAATAGAAAAAAAATCCACTGATCACCACCAGAAAGAGATCCTATGAGGAAGACCCACAGGAATATTATAGCCAAATTTTGAATCCCCCATCTCAAGGATAAAATATAAGCAGCAACAAGAAAAAAAAAGATCTTAAATATGGTGATGCTACAATTAGAATCCCACAACACCTAGCAGCAGCAACATAAAAAGACCACAGGTCTTGGAGGACTATATATCAAAGAGCAAAAGAACTGGGGTTCTGGACAAAAATATCATACCTAGCAAAACTAAGCATAATCCTGAATGGAAAAAAATGGACATTTAATTACTATAAGAATTTTGTTTAAAAAAAAACACAACTTAATAGTTAAGATTTGACAATCAAGAGTCAATATAAATAAAAGGTACATATCAAAGACTATTCAGGACTCAATAAGGGCAGACTGTTTATCATTTTTATGAGGAAATGTAAAACACATGTCTAAGATTGTTATGATTAATTAGATAGTTTGTAAGAAATATTGGGGTAGACTAGAAAATGATATGATTTCAATAAATAAACTTGTTTAGGAATAGGTAAAAAGAATAATTATTTCCTACAAATGTGTTATGAGAAGAACTCACACAGAGGCATTAGATGGGGGAGGAGTGCTGAGAGTTTGGGAAACCTACTTTCATCAGAATGGGTTCAAGAGGGAAAAAATTATGTAAATGCAGAAGAGTAGAAAAGGCTTCTACATTCAGAAAGAAATAAAATGCTAAATGAATAGGGAAGAGGGAGAAGATAAGGGAGGGATCTTTAGAGGAGAAGCTAAGGGAATTGGTTAAAGGGGGGTATAGAAGGAATTTTAGATTAATGGGATTGGGGAATAAGGGAGAGATTTATGGAGGAGGGAGTAGGTTAAATAATAGGAGGACAAGTTAGCATGTAGAAATAAAGTAGAGGAGTCAGGATGGATAGGAAACAAGAAATATGCACAAACATAAAATGAAGATCAGTAGAATTTGTTAGGGAAAAAGAAGCAGGGGTGGTAATCATGATTTTGGACAAACTTAAGGCTAAAATAGATTTACTCAAAAGAGAAAACTAGGGAAAGTACACTACATGTCAGTTATATTCAACACAATTGTTTTGGACTATTTAAAACAACTAGATAGTATAAGGTTTTCTTGATGAAAAGACCAGAGATGAATAGAAAATTTGACTTTCAAATACAAGACTCAAGAGAAGCATAAAAAGGTAAACAGGACAGGGAAATTGTAAGGGATGTAATATAAGCTTTAACTGTTCACATTCTTATATGGGAAGATGATATTTGTAACTCCTAAGCTTTCTTCATTATTAGGGTAGTTAGAAAGAATATATATACACACAGGGGGCACAGGTGTGAGTTGAATATGAATGGATGATATCTAAAAAATAGAATTAAAGGTTAAGAAAGAAATGTATTAGAAGAAAGAGAAAGGGAGAGGTAGAATGGGGGTTAATTACTTCATATAAAAGAGGCAAGAAAAAGCTTTTATAGTAGAGGGAAAGAGGGAGAGGTGAAGGGGAGTGAGTGAATCTTACTCACATCAGAATTGGATCAAAGAGGAAATAACATGCACATTCAGTTGGGTATGGAAATGCATTTTATCCTACAGGAAAGTAGGAGATAAAGAGGATAAGAGAAGTGGAGAGGGATGACAGAAGGGAGGGTAGATTGGGGGAGGGGATAGTCAGAAGCAAAACACTTTTTAAAAGGGACAAGGTAAAAGGAGAGAATAAAATAAATGGGGGAGGGGAACTAGGATGGAAGGAAGTAAAGTTAGCAAAAGTTAACTGTGAAAAAAAATTTGAAGCAAGTTTCTCTGATAAAAGTCTCATTTCTAAAACATATACAGAATTGAGTCAAGTTTATAAAAATAAGAACCATTCCCCAATTAATAAATGATCAAAAGATATGATAAGTTCCCAGGTGAAGTAATCAAAACTATCTATATATTAATATATATAGCTATTTTTCTATCTATCTCTCTACCTATCTATGAAAAAAAATACTCTCACTATTGATTGGAGAAATGCACATTAAAACAATTCTTAGGAACTACCGAATACCTATTAGATTTGCTAATAGTTCAGAAAAAGTAAATGGCAGATGTTGAAGGAGATATGGGAAAAATGAGACTTTAATGCACTGTTGGTAGAGTTGTGCACTGATTCAACCATTCTATAGAACAATTTGGAAGTATGCTGAAAGGGCTATAAAACCATATATACCCTTTGACCTAGGACTACACTACTAAGTCTATATTTTAAAGGAGATTTTTTTTTTATTTTTGGAGGGCAATTGGGGTTAAGTAACTTGCCCAAGGTTACATGGCTAGTGTTTCTTTGTGTGTGTGCTAAGTGTCTGAGGCCGGAATCGAACTCTAGTCCTCCTGACTCCAGGGCCGGCGCTTTACTCACTGCACCACCTAGCCACCCTGAGATTTTTTTTAAACAAGAAAAAGGACATATAAAAAAATATATTTAAAGCAGCTCTTTTTCTTGGGTAAAGGATTAGAAGTTGAGGGGAAGACCATGAATTGGGGAATGGCTACACAAGTTGTGGTATGTGATTGTAATGGAATATTATTGTACTATAAGAAATTATAAACAGGATACTCCTAGAAAAACCTGGAAAGACTTGCATGGGCCGTTTTAAAGTGAAATGCACTGCGTACAAAGTAATAGCAGGTCAGCTGTGAGTGATTTAGCTATTCTCAACAATACGACAATTCAAGACAACTCCGAAAGATTTGTGAATAAAAATGTTTTTGATTCCCAGAAAAAGAGCTGATGCTGTCTGAATGCAGATTGAAGCATCTTTTTTTACTTTATTTTTCTTGAGTTTTTTCTTGCCTATATGTTCTTTCACAATATGACTATTATGGATATACTTTGCATGACTACACATATATAACCTATATTGAATGACATGCCTCCTTAATGAGGTGGGGTGTGATGGGAAGATGGGAGAGAATTTAGAACTCAAAGTTATAAAAACAAATGTTAGAAATTCTTTTTACATATAAATGGGTAAAATAAAATATTAAAGAAAACAAAAAATAGTCACATGAAAAAATCCTGTAAGTCATATTACTTAGAAAAATGAAAGTTAAAACAACTGTGAGGTACCACCTCACAACTAACAGATTGACTAACATGAATGAAAAAAAAATTGTAATACTAATGCACTAGTGGCAGAGTTGAAAGCTAGTCCATTATGCAGAACAATTTAGAACTATGTACAAAGGACTATAAAAGTATACATACCCTTTGACCAAGAACTACTACTCCTAGGTCTATACTCCCAAGAGATCAAAGAGGAAAGGATGTGTGTGTGTGTGTGTGTGTGTGTGTGTGTGTGTATCAGCTCTTCCTGTGGTAGCAAAGAATAGGAAAATTATGGGACATCCATCAATTGAGGAATGACTGGACAGATTGTGGCATATGATTGTGTTGGAATACTATTATGTTATCAAAAAAATGACTGGGGTGGGGTAGTTTCCAAAAACCTAGGAAGATTGATATGAAATGATGCAAAATAAAATGAGCAGAACCAGATCTGTAAAGACAGTGATATAAAAAATTCCAAAAGGTACCGTGATGAAATATGTTATCCACCTTCAGAGGGAATTGATGAACTCTGAGACTGAAGTATATTTTTTAATCTTATTTTCCCCAATATGGCTTATGTGGAAATATTTTGTATGACTTCACATGTAGAACTAATATTATATTGTTTGCTTTCTCAATGGATGGGGTAAGGAAAAAAGAATTTGTGATTCAAAATTTTTAAATTGTGTATGTTAAATGTAAATAAACAAAAGTGAGATGCAAAGAAAATGTCTTACTGGTATAGTTCCATCATTTTTAAAAATTTTAATTCCTCTATGTGATTTCTAGGAAAGTTACTTGAGTTTCATGGTCCTCAGGTTTCTCATTGCCAAATGAGAGAAATTGATGTTATGATTTTCAAGGTCCTTTCTAGTTCTAACACTCTTTGTGATCCTCCACTCTAGTCTTCCACATTGCTGGAAACTTAGACTCTGCCCTGGAACCACAATGGGCTCTGAAAGGTAGACATTTGCCTTATCTTTCTTATATCTATCCCTTCAACTCAATATCGGCTATCTCCAGATCATGTTGTCCATATCATCTCCCTTTTCAGAACCCTTTACAAGTAATCTCACCCACCTTACACTTAGGTATTGTCTGCCTAGTCTCTGAAACTTTGAAAGTGGAGTGAAACCATACGTATAGTCAATCACTGTTGAATCTGAATCTGTGTTGAAAATGTACAAGCTATTGCAGTGCCAATGCAATATTGACAGCACCCATAATCACTATAAATATACCTGCATGGTGCTCAATAGCAAAATATAACAAACTCTACATATAGAGAACAGAACCAAAACATTTATTCAGACACCAGAAAACCAAATCCCAAGACCAGTAAACCAATTCCATCATAGTAGCAAAGAAGTTAATAAGCCACAACAGAATAGAGAGCCACAGCATCTTTTAGATTTCCTATAAACCAACACAAGATCAATATTTACTCACAAACCTGACTGGCTCCCTGGGACCCATGCTGTCCTCCCAACAGTCTAGCTTTGGCTCCCAGCTGTGGGCTCTTCTCCACCCTTCAGCAAACTCCTCCCATCACAGGTTCCATGTGATTATATTCAGCCTAATAGGGGGCAGAGTATATTTTCAAAGCAGGGCTCCAGGTGATTATACTCAGCTTATTAGGAGGCAGAGTTTATTTTTAAAACAAGGAAGGTCTTCAAATTTCCTTAGGCCTATTAAGGGACAGGGAAGATCTTCAAATTATCATTACACACCCTCCTACTCTTCCAACCTCCTTAAACCTTATTCCCTGCCATATACTCTTTGATCCAGTAACACTGGATTCCTTGCTGTTCTATGAACAAGACACTAAATTTCTCATCTCTAAACATTTGTGCTGGCTATCCCCAATTCCTAGAATTTCCTCTTCCTTGTCTCTGTCTATTACCTTCTCTGGCTTCTTTTAAGTCCCAATTAAAATCTCATTTTCTTCAGGATACCTTTCTTAATCCTTAAATTAGTCTGATGACAATTCTCTGCTAATTATTTACCATTTATTCTGTATGTATCTTGTGTGTATATATTTCTTTGCTGCTTGTCTCCCCCATTAAATTGTGAGCTCCTTTAGGGCAATGATACTCTTTTTGCTTCTTTTTGTATCTCTAGTGCTTAGCACAGTGCTTGTCACATAGTAGGTACTTAATAAATACATTATAAACGGATTATAAAATTTCAAAGAATTATAATACAAAGTATGCTTAACAGTAATACTATACCATTTTTCAAGGATTCAGAGGGTCTTCATAATTTTGCAGACTATCCATATAAATTCCAAATATCATTTATCTTTTATGAAAAATGTGCAGGAGAACTATGAAACAAGTTGCATATTATCTCATAGATCGTTTAGTAACTAAGGAATGACTCTTGGCCAATGAAGCAGGGTCATAGTCCAAAGGAGACAAGTTAATGAGGACTCTCAGTCAATGGAATGTCAGATAAAAGAGAGTTCAAGAGATTTTAATGTTTTGTCACATGCTTGGATCCTTCAGTTGGGGGTGGTTTGGAGAAAATAAAATTAGAAACAAACTGTACATGCTTGAATCAGGAATCTATTTTCATGACCATCTCCATTTAACAAGTGCCTACTAAGTGCATAATAAGTATGCTAATCTTCACAAAGGCTTCTAACTCATTCTAATGTACATACTCCCTCACCAAAAAATAGTTTAAAATTTTGTTGGAAATCACCTGTGCAACTTGGAGCAGAAAACGAGGAATCTTAGAATGAACTTTGAAGCTGAAATACTTCTCCATTCCTCAAAACACATGCAACTGAATAACATTAGAAGGATGTTTGTCAGATAGTTCATAGGGAAAGAATTCTGTACTCTCAATTTCTGACCAAAGAAAGTCCACGTGTAAAACAAAATATATTTATTTCATTACTGGACAACCAAATTCATATATTAATTTTGTGCAAAAAAAGTGTAGTCAGATTTAGCTGTATCAATAGCATTTTACAAGCAACATTTTGAAAGCTCACTATAAATAAATTCATATGTACATGTGTGTACATATAGTATGTATGTGTACATATAGTATATATGCACATATAGCATGTGTACATATAGTATATATGCACATATAGTATATGTGTACATATAGTATAGATAGTATACATGTGTGTATATATAGTATATATCCATACATAAATGTTATATATACATATATATGTGGGAAGGAGGTGCTATTATTATCAGCATAGAAGATGAGAAAACTAAGGCAGAGGTTATGTGAATTGCTCAGAGTTACTTGGCAAGGCTTATGCATATCAAACAAATAAAACCACTTAATTTGACACTGAGAAGATTAATTCCATGAACTTTTAATGACCATATGATGAATTCTTCTCACAACAGCTATACCAGGTAGAAGAACAAAGGAGCAATATTTTATTGGCCTGTGATATGGTGGAAAGAATGAGGTAGGGAAGGGATTTGCTTTCCCCCCACATCTCTTTACCTTTCAATTATACCTTAGTGAAATCTGATATCCACCTAACCTTTTTGAGCCTCAGTCTCTCAATTTGTAAAACAGACAATAATGTATGTACTATTTCATTTGTAGAGTGATCTACAAATAATATATTTATAATTCTAAATCTCTATATAAATATCCACTATATAGATTTTCTTGACACTCCTCTGATAAACAGCCTTTAATCATTTTCTTTTAATTCCTGAAGATTATAGTCCAAACACAGAAAATTTGCATTCAAGGCCTTTTCACTCCAGCCTTTTCTCGACATTCTCCTTCAGTCTCATTCTTCCATTCAAATTCTGCACTCTGGCAAGGCTAGAATCCTTGTTTCATGGCCTCACCTCTCTATGCCATTAATCTTGGCGATCCCTCTGCCTAAAATACCTTTCTCCTTTCTGCCTATTTAAATATATTTTCATTAATTTCTTTATTTTACAAGTACTTATAATGTTTCTCCCACTGTCCTCCTAAGTAACCAATTATTTTTAATTAAAAATCTTCCATTACAAATATTCATACTCCAAGAAAATAAATCCCCAAACTGACTATAACCCCAAAGTATGTCTCTTTCTTTATATTTTAATTTCACTGTCTCCCTGACAGGTGGTGAGTAGCATGTTTCATTTTTAGTCTACTAGATATGTATTATCATTGGCCTTTTTTTCAGAGTAAGTCTATCAAGTGTGTTTTCCTTTATGTTTTTATCATTATACAAATTGTTGTCTTATACTATTCATACCACTCTGAACAAATTTGCAAGAGATCTTCTTAGTTTTCACTGAAACTATTTCTCATTTATTTCACAATAATATTTTATTACATTCATATACCATAAATTTTTTAGCCATTCCCCAGCAGAATACCTTTTTAGTTTCTAATTTTGGTAATTCTGAAAAGAAATGCTATAAATATTTACAGATAGATAGATGATATAGATGTGGGTATATATAAATATATATTATGTATATGTATATAGATATATGTGTGTGCATGTATGTGTGCTTATACAAACATGTCTATTCTTTCCCACTTGCTTTGATCTCCTTAGGACATAGGCCTAACATTAATTAGTATTAATAGTGTCAAGGGGATCAAAGGGTATGAGCAGTTCAATAACTTTTGGAATTCAGCTTCAATTTCCTTTCTGGAATAGCTGGACCAGAGCTTTACCAACAATGCTCTAGGATACCTGTTTACCTGTAGCTCCTCCAAATATTTGTCATTTTCTACTTTTCTCATTTTATCTTCTGATGGATGGGTGCAAACTCTATGTTGATTAAATTTTAATATCTCTATTTAGTAGTGATTTGGATCATTTTTCATATTATTGTTAACAGTTTTATTTTTCCTTCTAAAAGCTTCCTAGTCATATTATTTCACCATTTATCTAATAGGGAATGATTTTTAGTCTTGTAAATTTGGAATTATTGTATATCTTGGATATGAGATCTTTCTCAAAGAAATTTATTGGAAAGATTTTCCCAGTTACCTGGTTCTCTTCTCATTTTTACTACATGGTTTTTATTTGTATAAAACCTTATTTATTTTACATAATCAGAATTGTCAACTTTATATTGTATGATACTCTCTATCACGTGTTGAGTCATGAGCTCATGAACTCTTCCCCAACCATGGATTCAAAATGCAACTTTTCCTTAGGCCTCTAATTTGTTTATGATACATTTTATATTTAGATCACATGTATGTTCAGAGCTCATCTTGATATATGAAGGTATTGTGCTAATCCGAATTTCTACTAGTCTGTGCTCCAGTTTTCCCAGGAGATTTTTATAAAATGAGTCCTTCCCCTGTTAACTAGGATTTGGGGGTTTATCAAACATTAAGCTGCTGTATTTGTTTGTTTCCATATATTCTGTGCCTAATTTATTCCACTGATCAACCTGGTTTTTTTTTGGGGGGGAGGGGATTTCTGGTATGGCTTTATTAGCAGTAAGGAGCTTCTAAGCGAGTGGGGCTACAATGGCAGAAGAAGTGAGCTGGATGGAGAAGATTTAAATGGGGCTAACTCTAAGGGGTGTGTGTGTGTAGGAGGCTCCTTCAGTGCTAAGTCAGGGGAGGAGAGGAATAAGGGAAAAATGACATGGAAGGGGAGGAGAGGTAGGATGGGGTGTGGACTCAAAGTGGGGGGGGGCAGAATAAGGCAGAAAGCTAGCAGGAGAGGGCTCAGAAGGCAGCTTCCCAGGAAGTGTGAGTGACCATCAGGGCCCGTTTCAGGTGATCATAGGTGACAAACATCACTACATTCCAGGAGCCCAAGTGGAGGAAGAAAGGCATGAACCCCTTGTAGAAGGCTTGGGGTTCTTCTGAAGCATGGTGATGGCGCAGTGGCCAGCATTGGCATACTGGCCCACAGCAGAGTTCATGTACCTCATCTTGATCACGTCCACAGGGGAAGTGATGGTGGTGCAGAAGCCAGCCCCAAAGGCTGATGTGAAGTGGCATGGAAGGTAATCAATCATAAGGGCATCTTTAATGAGATCATAGGTCACCAACTCAGCACAGTTGACAATAGCATTGCAGGCAACATTGGGTGAGGTTCCTTTCCATACGCCCCCAAGGCCCTCTTCTCTGGTGATAGTCTTATAGGCATCCACTGCACCCTGGTATCTCTGGCTGCCACCTGCACGAGCCTGGGCCTAGAAACATACTTTCACCACATCTGTGGGTTGGGCTATGCCCACTGCCAGAGCCCCTGGATTTATGAAGTTTTATATATTTCATGGGAATGGTAAGAGGCTAAACTACTAGGAACTATCACAGTTAATGAACTGTAAATAGACATACAGTTGTTAAGAAAACTGTTCTCCAATTGGGTTAATTGAGAGAGCTCTATGTTCTGTCCCAGTTCTGCTCTGTACCCTCTTACACTTCAGTGCTTGGTGATTGGTCCATGGGGCATAACTTGTGGAATTAAGTGAATCATTAGCTCTTTGGTAAACAAGAAAAATTTTGGTAAATTATGCATCAAAATGCAATAATAAATGCAACATAGGACCAGTACTGTTCACCATAACTACTACTTATCTTTCTTCCCTTTAATTGGTGCAACTGAAATTTCTGTAAGAAATAAATCTAACAGACTAGTAAATCTAATAATGATCTAATGTAAATAAAGAAAAATCCTTAATATTAAATTTATCTCAAATACAATAACATGAAAAATTGTTGATGGATCCTCATATCATCCAGGTGTTCCACAATGTCAGTGTTTTTGCTGAGTTTAGTAGTTGTCATGGAGCTATTCCCACCTGCTTTACCCAGCAACACAGTTAAAAGGATATTTGCAATTCTAAAACAAATCCCTCTATTCTCTCCTGGAGAAAGGGCAAAAATATAACCATGGAACTTGTATTGATGCGGCATGTGAACTTCATAACCACATGATATGTAGAAATTACCATTTATGAATGAAATTACCATTTATGAACTCTTATTGTGAGGACCCTGAGCCTGTCAGCCCCTAAATCTTACCTAACAGAAGCAATATTTTCAGGGCACAAATTATCTAAGTGAAAGCAAGATAGTCCCCCCGTCCATCCCTACTACCCTTTAATATCATGTTGCAGTCCTCTATGGATAAGGAAACAAAGCCCTACGATGTGAACCTCCTGCCACAAAGATACAAGTTTTAGGGTAAATGAAAACCAATCTCATAGGAACTAGTTGTGGCATAAATGGGGAGGGGTGGTCCTTTTAATAATCAGTGAGTTCTAGTTGAAGCATTGATAGCCAAATTACCATAGACTCATACAAACAAAAACTCTTTAATTTCAGAATTGACAGAATTTATTTCTGAGTGAGCTTTTCAGTGTACTGAATGTCTTCCTCGTAAAGTTCCCTGTAGCCAAATTGACTAACTGAATCACCTACCTTTGCCTGGCTTGAGCATTTCTTTCTTTCTTTTTTTTTCACTTTAGCTATCCCCTTGAAATCAGACACTTTTTCCTTGAACATGTTGTGCCTGATGTAGACTAATGCATAAGCGATAGGCTTTCCATAATTCATGTCCATCCTACACTGGATGAAACACTATTTCATCATTCCAGTCACCTGGTGCTGAGAAAATAGGCACCACTGACAATGATACCCATGCTTCTTTTTAGTCTTCTTTGTTAAGCTATCATCCATCTCCCAATCCCTAAACACGACTATCATTATCTGATTTTTTATTTCTATTTACACCCTTCCTAAAAGTAATATCATTTGCTCCCATTAATTCAGGTACAATCTCTTCATAGATCATTCTGTTCTCTATATGTAAAGCCTTAATCTTTCTTCAGGTCCACATGGATGACTGTGGGTTAAATATCTCTATCTTCCATCAGTTTCTGAAAATCAGCACATTCAAAACTCTCCTTTAAATTCCTTATTTTCTTTGGAGGGTATCATTATCCTGTTAGTCATTCAGGTTCATAACAGAACAGAACTTCAGCATCAGAAGTGAGCTCAGAAACCATCTAGCACAAATTGTCCCTGAAGAAGAATCTCTTTTCTAACTTGTGACAAGTGATCACCAAGTCTTTGTTTAAATGATTCAAGTAAGTCACTTCTTCAAGCAACTTATCCCTCTTTTGGATAACTCCAATTGCTAGGAAACTTAAATTTGCCTTTTGGTAGCTTTCAACTACTGTTTCTGGTTCTTCCCTCTGGATGTAAGCACAGAAAATCTGATTCTTTTTCCATGGGACAACTCTCCAAATGTCTGAAAATAACTATAATAATTGTATAGATATTTTTGTTTTATAACCCCTTCATTTCCAAGAACATACATCTTCTTCCTCTACTGAGGGAGACATTGTAACAAAGAGAAAAAAGAAAGAAAAACTATTCAACAATACTAACAAACACATCAACCAAGTTTGACAGTGTATGCTATAGTCCATATCCACATTTGTCCATTTCTTCAAGGAAGGGAGGGTGGTGTATTTTCTCTTTTTTTTGTCATCAAGCTTGGCAATGATAATAATGCAGTGTGTTGTTTTTATTTTTATGACATACATACACATGTGCATATACATAAATGCATGTGTTTATATATATTTAGACATATATATGAATAGTTAGACAGATAGATAGACAGACAGAAAGAAACATAGATAGATAGAGATAGATATAGATAGATAGATAGATAGATAGATAGATAGATAGATAGATAGATAGATAGATAGATAGATAGATAGATAGATAGATATAGGCATATAGATACACCAAGTTCTGGTTACTTCTCTTTAAATCAGTTCATATAAGGCTTCCCATCCTTCACAGTTTTTCCATCATTTTTCACAGGTCAGTAATATTTCATTACATTCATGAACACATAATTTATTAAACATATCCCAGTTCATGAACATTTACTTTGTGTCTGTTTTATTTTGTTTTGCTGGTAAAAGAAGATACTATAAATATTTTGATGTATATGTAATCTCTCTTCCTATCTTAGACCTTTTAAGTGGTATATGCCTAACAGCAGAATCTATAGGTCAAAGAGTATGAACACTTTAGTCTACATCAGTCTTTTTAAAAAAATGTTTTCATAGATGAATTAAACATTTGCAAGTGATGGTGAACTTCATACCACAAAGAAAGAGATTATATCTCTCACCTCACAACACATGATCACACTAAAGCAGGGTTTTTTTTTCCCAGTGTAGAAAGAGCCACAAAGCCAAAAGAACTTGTCCAAAATCTTTCTGATAAACATAATATATGTTAGCTTGAGATTCTCAATCTCTATTTTAAATAAATCATTTTACTTGAATTCAGATGCTTATCTCAAAAATTATTTTGACATCTTAACTATACCATAGCAACAGCAACAAAAACATGATGGCAAACTGACCTGTTTCATTCTGACACTTTTTAAATAGTTGATTTATTCTTTCCCACATTTCTGGTATATTGAGTAAGCAGTAGATGTGAGGGGTCCTTGAGCTTAAGCACTTGGTAATTGAGACTATTTTCATTTCCATAGCTACATCTACTGAAATTCTTTAGTCTGTTCACACTCAAATGATAAGCCTTGGAGCCTGTGCTTAAATCATAGAGGATTGGTAGGTTTGGTTAAAACTGAAATGGAATGCCCTAGAAAGAGTAATGATCAGGTGATCAAGGACTCACTAGTGGTACCAATCTCTCTCCTTGTCCCCATTTTCCAAATGTTTGAGCATTGTTGTGATGATTCTGCCAACATCTTTTCTCCTACCACTTTTCAAATCAGTGAGCACTACTGTGTGGACACAGGGAAGCTGTTAAATCAGCTGATAAGATGAACTCAATCTGAACTTCCCTCCCTCACCATCATTTTTGTATGTGAATAGCATGTCAAAACAGCTTCACACAGTGAAAGCAAAGCTATTATTTTTGTTCATTATATTTTATTTTCAGTTCTGATATCAAACATAATGACTAGATTTGCATTTTCATCCATACAGGAACAAATATAAGTTTTAAAAAAGCAGTAATACAACAAAAATATTGACCCTATGTATTTGTAAGGCAGATGCTCTTACCTTGATGAAATGCCTTGATGGTATTTCAATGATATTCTGAGGAAATCATCATGCCACCACGTTTGATTTCAATCTTCCCAATTCTGGAGCTAAGTCAGAAACGAAGAGAATAAATGTTAGTGAGATAAAGATTGATAGTTATCTATATATGTAGGCAGCATGTCTCAAGTGGATCTGTTGAAGGAACAAATGAGATTTAGTCTAGAAGAAAATAAGATGGTGAAAGTGGGCTATAAGTATTTTAAAGTACTGTCATGGGTAAGAGGTATTAGACTTGTCTTACTTGGTCAGAGAGGAAAGACTTAGAAATAATGAATGTAAAATGAAAATACAGTCTTGATGCAAGGGGAGAGAAAGAAATTACTGGTAAGGAAGTGGGCTCTCCCTCACTGGAGATCTTCAAATTAAGCTTGGATAAAATTTTATTGGGTACATTGTAGGGAATATTCTTATTCACCTATGGGTTGGGCTTACTGGATTCTTGGATTCCTTTCAACCCTGAAATTCTGTGATTCTGAGTGTTAGTTTTAGAATTAGAATATCTGGCCCTAATTAGTCAAATCTTGACCCTGATATTTAATATCTGTTTCAATGAAGGAATCAATTTTACCTCTTCTTTCCTCAATTTCCTCATCTATAAAATGTAGGGGGGGATGCTGGAATAGATGACTTCTAAGGTCCCTTCCATCTCAAAGCCTATGACCTTATTAAAAGCAATCTCAGTCTTATATCTTACAAGTTTTATAGAAAATTTCTAGAGACTCAATGTAATCCACAAAGTACACTGAACATAGTGCATTAAATTTACTAAGTGCTTGATAAACATTTATTCATTCTATGTAAAAAAAAGTGTATTTTGAGCACATAAGATTCATTGTAAAGATGTATCATTCATTTGATTAATTCACTAAATGACCTGGTGATTCTGCCCCTCATATTACTAACAACTGACTTTTACTGTAGGACTTACTCAATTCAGTTTTTATTGTTGCTGTCTTCCTACCCTTTTCTTTTCTACTAGAGTCAGCAAAAGTCATTCCAGGCAGTGAGGAAGAAGAGTTGATGACAACTTAGAGGGGGCAGTATAATTCCAGTGAAAGCTAGATCATTACCTTGTAACCCAGACCGTTTCACTACTTGAAATCTCCAGTTGAAAAATTCCTTCTCATTTTGATATGAAATTGGCCTCCCTATGATGTCTTTTCATTATTCTGAGTTCTGCCCTCTGTGACCAAATTCAATGCCTTTATCTTTCTCCTTTATGTCACTCCTCCAAATATTTGATGCCAGTGATAATCTCTTCTTTGTCTTTTCTTGCTCAAGTTAAACATCCCTTGGTCTTGCCATTTTTCCTGGCATGACTAAGTTTGTCAACTAGACACAGTTGCAGTAACTTTGACCTGGGAAGTCATCATTTGTCAATGTGCAGGAATAGTCAAAAGTAGGATAATTTATGTTTATATTCATATTCACATTATTGCATATTGTAAAGTGTTTTTCCTCACAGCATTAATAATGGGGAATATTGCATATGCTAGCAATAGTGGGAATTCCACTATGTACCAGAACAGAGATATCCTGCTTTTAAGATCCTTGATGGACTGTGTTAGGCCTACTTACTGGAAAAAAATGAACAATAAAGAGTATTAAATGATGGAAGGGAATATAAATCTAGTCCAAGGATTCTGGGAAGCACTTATGAGTTTATAGCTTACAGAACTAAGTAAGAATGCAATATATAGTTCCAACTCCCCCATAGCAGATTAGCAAGTGTATTGAACATTTCATCCTGATTTTAATTTAGGTAATATTCCCATTAGAAAAGCTAACTAATTAGAGTACTCATTCAATGTCCATAATGATGATTTAATAGAAAAATTCCAATAGGAGTTAATTGTTTTTCCTGTTAAAATTGTGTGCTTTAAAGAAATCTACTGAATAGATACTGCTATTATAAAGCATGGTATTCCTAATACAGGTCTTTGTTTCAAACTCAAGAATGAGTACGATATTTTACAAGAATAAGCTCAATTATTGGTGACTTAGTGAAGAGTTATACGTTAGGTATATAGTTATTTTAAAAATTATTTTACTTGCTATGCACTTCTTTATTATAACAGAAGAAATTCAGATATTTTCCCTAAAGTAGAAGAGACATTATTTCTTTTCTATTTTTTTTTTTTTTGCTTTTTGGAGGGCAATTGGAGTTAAGGGATTTGCCCAAGGTCACACAGCTGGGTTTTGTGTTAAGTTGAGGCCAGATTTGAACTCAGGTCCTCCTGACTCCAGGGTCAGTGCTCTATTCACTATGCCTAATAGCCACCCTGAGACATTTTTTCTTGATGAGTGAATAAAAGGACAAACACTTATCCTATACCATTTAGTACCATATGGCTAATGGTGCTATGTCCATAGTTACAAAAGGGCCATACATTTATCTAAGTTTAGATACCTTCATAACACCAAGTAGAATGTAAATTTCTTGAGAGAAGAGCCTATTTCAAATTTGTTTTTATAATTCTAGCATCATATCTAACCCAGTGCCAAACAGATAATAGGCACTTAATGAATGCTTGCTGATGGATGGATCTTTCTGTAAGGTTCACCCCAGAAGAGTGTGTCTATGTACACACACATATACATATACATATATCTACACACACATGCATATATATGTATATATATATATATATATATATACACATATTTTTTTTTCTTAGAGGTCACAGGAACTACTAGAGTTTATTGAGTAAGTGGGTGACACCTATATGGAGGCTGGATTAGAAAGGTCGAGAATTAAGTCAAATACACCAATTAGAAATCTGTTGTATAATCCAGATAAGAGATTTAATAGATAAGTTCAAAAGCAGAATGGCTTTAGAGAGAAAAATGAGTACTGTTCAAACAACTTATAACTACTGACATATAATCAAAGTAATACACTTTTTTCTGATTAAAGACAGTGCAGCCAACTTGTCTGGAAAAAAAAAACACAATTGAAGAAAAAAACAACTCATTTCAAACAAATCATGGTATTAGAGTAGAGATTGTCATGCAATATTCTAATATTGTAAGAGGAAATAAAAGAGGAGGTTGTTGTAGACCAAGAAAAAAAAAGCATACATTCAAGTTCATTCAAAATTGAATGGCAAATAAAGGCACAATTTGAGACCCCGGAAGTTCCTACGCCAGTAGAGAATGGAAATAGTAATAGTCTCTCAAATATACATGAAGAAAATTTGTTTAAAAAAAAAGAAGGAAAAGAGAAGAAAACATTTGGAATTCTCAAATAAGAAGAAAAATAAGTTAAGGGGCTTGAAATTTAAAAAAAAACCTGAAAGTAGTAACCAAAACAGTGAAACAAAGAGGCTGTCCAGAGCACATTACAATCAAAGCAAAAATGTCACAATGCTAGTATGGGCAAAAAGAGGGATGCCCATCAACTCCAAATTTTCTATTTGCTCTATCAGTGCTCAATATCTAAATGCAAAAACAACATGCCTGATGAAAATTATAGATTCCTTCCATTTTCTAAATATAATCTCACAATATCATCCATAGTTTTAACTTGGAAGAGATCTGATTTAGGATGGATGTTGAACTTGGAGCCAGGACACCTACTTCTGATGCTTATTACCTGTGTCAATAAGTCAACAAACATTATTAAGTATCTACTACATGACAGGCACTGTGCTAAATGACAAAAATACAAAGAAAGGCAAAAAACAGTTCCTGATCATGAAGAGGTTCCAATTTAACAGGAAAAAATTTAAACTCTCTCCTCTCTTCTTCTCTCCTTCTCTGTCTCTCTCCCTCTTTCTCTCCCTCCCTCCTATACACAGATACATACAACGAACTGGTATATATGTACACATGTATGCTTATGAATGCTGAACAATACCTGTATAAATATATGTTTTTGAATGTTAAATATACATGTATATAGTTTTATGTATATAACGGGGAAGACATGAGCATTAAGGGGAACAGAGAAAGGCATCCTGCAGAAGATGAGGTTTTACCTGGGATTCAAAGGAATCCAGGAAAGCCAGAAAACAGAAATGAGGAAGGAGATAACTCCAGGCATGGAGAACAGCTGGGAAAATGCCAAGAGCAAAGAAGATGGACTGGTGACAATGAGCAAGTCACTTAATAGAGCCTCAGTTTTCAAATCTGCAAAATGTACAAAATTATGTCTATATTACCTAGCCCATAACAGAATATCAAATGGGTCCTTAAAATCATTTTGCAAATCTTAGAGCACCATATAAATAACAGCTATCATTGCCGAGCTTTCTATATGAAAAAACTGAGGCCAACAGTGAGAAAACATAACTTCCCCAGGCCATATAATAAGTTAATGATAGAGTAAAGATAAGAACCTGGTTCTCCTGAGGCCCACCCTAGTGTTCTTCCTTCTATCCTAGACTGCCTCATCTATTCCCATGGTGAAGTTTAAGAACTGCACCTCTAAAAAACACATATTCTTTTTCCAAAAGAGATAATGCATGATTATTTATTATGATAAGACATGAGAACAAAAATCTCTAAGTGCTATTAGGGCATTGGTTGCTAACTTTTGCTTTTCTTATTGAGAATTAGTGAAATTGTTGTAGTTCATTCTGCAGCTAAAGAGATTCACTAAAAAGATCCATTAACTTAGGCATTTAATTATTTAGCTATTGAGGCACATCAAAGATATACATCTCATTTTTTTTTCCTAGTAACATTTGTACAGAGAGAAACATCAGTGCAAGTTTGCAGCACTTTTTTTCCCCTTAAATGATAACAAATCCCTAATACTCTTGACAGATTTATTTTGTATTTGTTTTTTTGGTTGCTTTGTGTGCAATTATTTTTTTCAGATGAAATTCATTAATCTAATTCTTGTTATCTCTAACATATCTCATTGATAAGGATATTGTATCTTTTATATTATAACCATCCATATAGTGATGGTAAGGGCAATTACTCTTATTTGAAAGTTTTACAGCTTTTGAATTGTTCAGTAAAAGATACAGCTGTCTCTGAATACTGGGTACCATACACAGATCTGGTCGAAGGGTCTCCAACAGATTATAGGATTGTTGATTTATAATTGGAAGAAAATTTAAAGGTCTAAATGTCTCATTTTGTAATTGAGGAAACTAAACTCTGAGCTAGGTGAAGCAATTTGTCCATGGTCCCTGTAAAGCCAAGCATGAGCAGCTTTCCAGAGGACTGCTGCTGTGAACAGCTTTCAAGACTCTGATTACATTGTATAGCAAAACTCTCTATTTATTCAATAACAAACCAGAGCAAAACATTCACAGAATATCAAGGTACAGTATTCTCAATGTTACAACTTATCACAGAAAATCAAAATACGGTATTCACCGTGTCACAGCTCAACAACTTATCACTAAAATGGCCACATAGTTCCCACCAAAGTAGTCACATAGTTTTCACCAAAGTACAATCATTTAGTAACTCAATCATTCAATCATCCTTAAGGTGGTTTGCCTCCTTAAGGGTCACAAAATACAAAAGTCAAAATTCTGTACTCATGGGGTGCAATTAAGTTACAACTTCAAC
The DNA here is from genome assembly GCF_028583685.1 of Petaurus breviceps papuanus. Lineage (NCBI taxonomy): Eukaryota > Metazoa > Chordata > Mammalia > Diprotodontia > Petauridae > Petaurus > Petaurus breviceps. The sequence continues at coordinate 18,457,002 of NW_027187358.1, forward strand.
TGTCACTACTCAGTATCCTCTTAAGAGGTAGTGGAAAATACAAAAGCCATCCACCCCTAGGTCACGAGTGAATTACAATTTCATCAGTCACTAATCAGTATCCTATTTCATCAGTCACTACTCAGTCAATTTCATCAGTCACTACTCAGTACCCATGGAGAGGTCTTTTCACTTGACTTGGGGAAGGCTTTCAGCTCCCCTGGTTCCTTTTCCATGGTCCCAGCTCCTGCCTGAATCTAATCAACTTCCACCTGAGTTCAAAAGCAGACAACTCCAAGCTCCTTGTCCAGTTCTCCATGAAGTCACAGTATCTAGTCAATATCAAATCCTTCTCATTCACTGTTCCTGGGAAGACAAGTCTTAACAAAGCCACAAGAACATTCATACACATTAACAAAATCACAACATTTGTACAAAGTCCTGCACCACACTCATTCTTCCTCAGTCTTCTTCAGCTCCAGCTGGCCTTCAAAAATCCTCAGCAGCTCCAGCTGGCCCTCAGAAGCCTTCAGCACCATACGATCTGTTCTCAAAATCAAAATCACTTTATCCAGCCTCCATGTGGCTTCCTCCAAGAAATTCTGTCTCAGTTCTCAAATCTCATTCCTCTTTTCAGTTCTTCTCAATTGTCAGCTCAGTCTTCAGTCCAGCAGCAGCTGCTCTGCCTCCATGATGCTTACCCCTAGGAAATTCTGACTGTCCAGCTTCTGCTCTTCCTTATATATGGCATTAGCTTCTCCCTGTTAAGCCCCTTCCTGTCACAACTGCAACAGGGTTTCCCTGTTCAGTCCCTTCCTATTATGTCAGTAACAGGGGTTCAGACCTTCTGTTTCTTTAACAGAGGCTTAATTTGAAACTAGGTGATAAGTACCTCTCAGCTTGGCAATACAAAGGGATCTTCAAATTTCATTGCTATTACAGTCCCACAAGTAACAAATAATAGTTAGAATATACTGGCCTGACTTCAAATCTAGTGTTATTTCTACCTTGTATCCACAGAATAAAATAATAATAATAATAATAGCAGAATTTCAGATTTGGATGTGAACTCTTCTTCTATTCATTCCAAACAGGATTGGACAGAGAAGCTCTCAGAAAACATAAACAGAATGTAGCTATCTAATCTTTGTTTAAAGACTTTTAATGAGAGAGAATTCACTGCCTTCAAAACTTCCATTTTGGATAGCTTATTTTTTAGGAAGTTTTTCAAATCTAACTTTGTCTCTTTCAATTTCCACCTATTGTTTTTATTTCTGTCCTATCTAGCCAAACAGGTCAAATCTAATCTTTTCTATCTGCTAGCCTTTCAAGTACTTGAAGTCTGCTATCATCTAAGTTTTACCTCCCACCAAGTTTTCTTTTCCCCAGTCTAACAATCCCCATTGCTTCAACTGATTATCATATGATATGGATCCAAGACGCTTAAACATTCTTGTTGTCTCCTTCTTATCACTTTTCCACATTAAAGAAAATCAAAGTATTTTCTAAAACACAGTACCACAAAATGAACACAATACTCTAGATATGGTCTGGCCAGGGTTTAGTATAGATTGATATCTATTCATGTCTTTCCCACCTTTTATTTGTGAGATTGGTTTAACTAAAGTCTAAAACTTTTGATTTATTCCTATTTTATTTTACAAGTTTTTGTCTAATTTTCTTGCTTGTTGAGGTCTTTTAGGGACTTGATTCTGTCACACAGTTTACTATATTTCTAGATTTGTGTCATTTGTTAACTTAATAAGGTATTGGGATGCAAAGATGGATGTGACAAAGGTCCTGCTCACACAGAGTTTACAATTGGATATGGAAAACTCATAGGGACAAATAACTGAAATAACAAGAAGTAATATGATTAAAAAGGAAAAGCACTGGGAAAATGTTATAAGGAATTTGAGGCCAGAGAGGTCTCTCTATGCTGTGTAGTAAATACAGCCAATATTCAGGAAGGACTGAGTTCAAATCTAACTTCAGACTTAATATTTCTGTGACCTTGAGGAAGTTACTTAATTTCTGTGTGCTTCAGTTCTATCAATTACAAAATGGTGATAATAATAGCACTTACTCCCAAGGGTTATGAGGATCAATTGAGATGATATTGGTAAAGTTCTTAGCACAGTGCCTAGCACATAATAGGTATTCTATAAATGCTATCTATGATCATCCTCCTCATCCTCCTGATCATTATTACTTCCACCTGAGGAATGGGTGGATGGCCATAAAAGAAGTGCTATCTAAGGTTATCTTAAATTAGGTGCTCCTAACCTTGGGTTTATGAACCTTTTTAATGGCATCATAATTGTATTTCAACAAAATTGGTTTCTCTTATAATTCCATATATTCTCTCTCTCTCTCTCTCTCTCTCTCTCTCTCTCTCTCTCTCTCTCTCTCTCTCTCTCTCTCTCTCTCT
>NW_027187358.1:18459811-18482697 GCF_028583685.1 Petaurus breviceps papuanus
TCTCTCTCTCTCTCTCTCTCTCTCTCTCTCTCTCCTCTCTCTCTCTCTCTCTCCCTCTATCTCTCTCCTTTCACCCTGTCCATTCTCAATAGTGTTTTGCTTTTGGGTACCACCTCCCCCAATTCACTGTCTCTTGTTTCAGTTGTCCCTTCTCTTATCCCCTTCCCCTCCTACTTTCCTGTAGGGTAAGATGGAGTTCTATACCCAAGTGAGTGTGTCTGTTCTTCCCTTTTTGGGTCAATTCTGATGAGAGTAAGTCCAGGGCTTCCCAGTTCCCTATCCCCCATTTTCCTTCTACTGTAAAAGTTCTTTTATATCTCTTTTATGTGAGACAGCTTAAATCATTCTACTTCTCCCTTCCCCCTTTCCCCAATGCATCCCTCTGTCTCACTCGATTTGATTGTTTTTTAATATCATACCATCATATTCAGCTGACACCTGTGTCCTCTGTATACTACTCATAACTGCCCTAATTAATGGTAAAGTTCTTAGGAATTATAAATGTCATCTTCCCATTTAGGAATGTAAATAGTTTAACCTTATTAAATCCCTTATGATTTTTTTTTTGCTTCTCTTGAGTCTTTTATTTGAAAGTCAAATTTTCTATTCAGCTCTAGTCTTTTCATGCTTGAAATACTTGAAATGCTTGGAAAGCTTGAAAGTCCTCTATTCATTAAATATCCATTTTTTTCTAAAGGATTATATTCAGTTTTTCTGGGTAGGTGATTGTTGGTTGTAATCTTAGCTCCTTTGCCCTCCAGAATATTATATCCCAAGCCCTTCAATCCTTTAACATAGAAGCTAGTAAATCTAGTATTATCCTGACTATGGCTGCACAATATTTGAATTGCTTAATCCTGGCAAGTTGCAATATTTTTTTCTTGCACTGGTTGCTCTGGCATCTGGTTGTAATATTCCTGGTAGTTTTCACTTGGGGGTCTCTTTGGAGAGGTGACTGGTGAATTAATTCAATTTCTATTTTGCCCTCTGGTTCTAGAATATCAGGGCATTTTTCTTTGATAATTATTTGAACAATGTATAGACTATTTTTGATTATTATTAATCAAATTATATATTAACCCAATAATGTTTAAATTATCCCTCCTTAATCTGTTTTCCAGGTCAATTGCTTTTGCAATGAAATATTTCACCGTTTTTGTATTTTTTCATTCTTTTGATTGTGTTTGATAGTTCTTGAAGCCTTATGGAGTCATTGGCTTCCACATGTCCCATTCTAATTTTTAATAAATTTTTTCAGTGAACTTTTGTACCTCCTTTTCCATTTTGCCAATTCTGCTTTTTCAGAAGTTTTCTTTGATGAATTTCTGTGCCTGTTTAACCATTTGTCCTATTCTGGTTTTCAAGTTATTATTTTCTTCAGTATATTTTTTTGTGCCTCTTATCAATCTGTTGACTCTTCTTACATCAATCTCATTTTGTTTCCAAATTTTTCTGGTACCTCTCTTATTTGATCAAAAAAATATTTTTGAGCTCTTCCAGAAATTATTTTTAAGCCTGAGACCAATTCACATTTTTCTTTGAGGCTTTTGGTGTAGCAGTTTTGAGTTTGTCATCTTTTTCTGAGTTTGTGTTTTGACCTTCCCTGTCACCATAATAATTTCCCCTGGTTAGATTCTTTTTGTTGTTGCTTGCTCATTTTTCAAACTTTTTCTTGACTTTGAACTTTTTACTAAAGTTGAACTCTGTTTCCAGGCAGGAGGGAGCTCTGTCCCAACTGTCAGTTTTTTTGTTTTGTTTTGTTTTGTTTTGACATTATTAGAGTTAGTTCTAGGGATCTGTAAATTTTCAGTTCTTCCAAGGTGGTATGATGTAAGGAGAGATGTGCTCACTACTCTCCTGGTCTGTGTTCTTGTGTCTGAGACACCCCAAGCACTATTTTTCATCCTGCAATTGTGACTGGGGTTCCTATTCTTCTGTGGTTGCAAGCTCTGGTTTGCTATTGCTCCTCTTCTCTGTGGGACTGCAACCCAGGACAGGTATCTTGGTCTGTATGTAGACAATGCAACAAAATTCTAAACCCAGTGCTATTAAAAAAAAATCTCTGTATTCTCCTTCTGATAAGTTGTTCAATCCCCTTAACTCCTATGGAATGAGAATTCCAGAAGCTGTTGTTCTAAATTCATTTGCCTCTAAGGACTGTTCTTGGGTTGCTAGAATGCAACTTGCTACTGTCTTGCTGGGTCACTGCCTAAACTAGACCACACTTCATTCTCACTCTGGTTTAACAGACATTTTCTACCAACTTTATAGATTGTTTCAGGCCAGAAATTTGTTGCATTCAGTCCTTTTGTGGGTTCTGAAATGTCAAAATTCATTTTGAATAATTATTTTAAAGTTATTTGAAGGCAAATTTGGGAGCTCTCAGGTGAATCCCTGCCTCTTTTCTTTTTCTTTTCCTTGTTTTTTTTTTTTTGGCCATATTGGTTCTATACCTTTCCTTTCCCTTTTTAAAAATGTGGATGCTATACAATTTGATCCATTTACTATTGTCTAGTACTGGTAGTACTTCATTGTCTATGGTACCTTTTAACAAGATGCAATTTCATCCTTATCTCTTAATTATATCTACTTTTGCTCTTGCTTTGAGATCATGATTTCTATGACTGCTTTTTGTTTAACTTCAGCCAAAGTATACCAGATTCTGTTCCAGCCCCTTATGATTGATTTTGTGTGTCTCTGCTTCAAGTGTGTGTATTGTAATTACTACATTGTAGTATTCTAGTTTTTAATCTACTCTATCTGCTTGTATTTTATGGGTGAGTTAATCCCATTCATGTTCATAGTTATAACTATGAACTAAATATTTCCTTCCATCCTATTTCCACTAATTATTCTTCTTTCTCCCTTTCCATTCACCTCCTCGAAAGTGTTTTGCTTCTGATGCCCACCTCCCCCAATTTGCCCTGTCTTCTATCAGCCCTACTCCTTCTTTCATCCCCCTCCCCTCCTACTTTTCTATGGGTAAGTTAGATTCCCATACCCAATTAAGTTTAGATATGATTCCCCCTTTCAGTCAATCCCAATGAGAGTAAGGTTCAAGCATATCCTGCCCACATAATCCTATCTTTTCCTCCAATGTAAAACCTCCACACCTTTTTACGTGATATAATTGACTATGTTCTACTTCACCCTTTTCTCTTATCCCAATGCATTCCAATTTTTCATGCCTTGATTTTTTTTGGGGGGAGGGATATATGTCATCATTGTAAACTCATTTCTATGCCTTCTGTCTTTATCTACATATCTATATACATATCTATGTATATATATCTACTCCTTCAAACTCCCCTAAAAATGATAAAGTTCTCAAGATTTATACATATCAGTCTCCCATACAGTAATGTAAACAGTTTAACACAATTGAGTTAAATTTATGATTACTACTTCTTGTTTACCTTTCTATGCTTCTCTTGAGCCTTGTATTCAAAAGTCAAATTATCTATTCACCTACAGTTATTTCTTTAGGAATGATTAAAAATTCTCTATTTTATTAAGTGTCCATAATTTCCCCTAAAGAATTATACTCAGTTTTTCTGAAAAGGTGATTCTTAGTTGTAATCCCAGTTTCTTATCCTCCAAGGTATCATATTCAAAGCTCTTTGATATTTTACTGTGTTATCCTGCCCATGGCTACATTATATTTGAATTGTTTCTTTCTGGGTACTTACAATATCTTCTCCTTGACCTGGGAGCTCTGAAATTTGGTTACAATATTCTTGGGAATTTTTTTGGGGGGGGTAATCTTTTTGAAGAGGTTGTCAGGGATTCTTTCAATTTCTATTTTGCCTGCTGGTTCTAGAATACCAGGGCATTTTTTCTTGGTAATTTCTTGAAAGATGACATCTAGACTCCTTTTTTTGATCATGACTTCCAGATAGTTCAATAATTTTAAATTGTCTCTCCTTAATCATTTTCTTCTGTTCTTTTTTTCATTTTTTGTCTTTGTTTTATTGTTTCTTGATGTCTTATGGAGTCATTAAGTTCTACTGTTTCAATTCAAAATTTTAAGGCATTATTTTCTTCAGTGAACTTTTGTAACTCTTTTTCCATTTCCCAATCTATTTTTAAAACATATTTCCAAATCACTCATGTTGTGAAAGTGGAATCAAAACAAAAGGGGAAAATGATGAGAGAAAAAATCAGAAGAGAAATTAATATGTTTTGATCTATATTCAGATCCATATTTCTTTTGCTGGATGTGGATAGCATTTTCCATCATGAGTCTTTTGGAAATGTCTTAGATCATCACATTGCTGAGAAGAGCTAAGTCTATCACAGTTGATCATTGCACAATGTTGCTGTTACTACTTTCCTGTTTCTGCTCACTTTACTCAGCATCATTTCATGCAAGTCTTTTCAGGTTTACTTGAAATCTGCCTGCTCATCATTTCTTATGGAACAATAGTATTCCTTCACATTCATATACCACAACCTGTTCAACCACTCTCCAATTGATGGGCATCCCCTCAATTTCCAATTATTGACCACCACAAAAAGAACTGCTACAAATATTTTTGTACATGTGGATCCTTTTCTACTTTTTGTCATCTCTGTGAGATACAGACCTACTAGTATTGCTGGATCAAAGGGTATTCAGAATTTTATAGTCTTTTGGGCACAGTTCCAAATTGCTCTCCAGAATGGTTGGATCAGTTCACATCTTCACCAACGATGCATCAGTGTTCCAATTTTCCCACATCTTCTCCAACATGTATCATTTTCCTTTTTCGTCATATTAGCCAATATGATAGAGGTGATGTTGTACCACAAATTTGTTATAATTTGCATTTCTCTAAGAAATAGATCATTTTTTTCAGATGACTGTAGATAGCTTTAATTTTTAATCTTGAAAACTGCCTTTTCATATTCTTTGATCATTTATCAGTTGGGGAATGGCATGTATTCTTTTTTTTTTAAGCAATTGGGGTTAAGTAACTTGCTCAAGGTTACATGGCCAGTTACTTCTAGGTGTGGTGTGAAGTATTTGAGCCTGGATTCGATCCCCAGGTCATCCCGACACTGGGGCCGGTGCTCTTACTCACTGAGCCACGTGGCCGCCCCAATGGCATGTATTCTTATAAATTTGACTCGGTTCTCTATTTATTTTAGAAATGAGGCATTCATCAGAGACACTGGCTGTAAAATTGTCTCTGAGCTTTCTGATTTCCTTGTGTTGGTTGCATTGGCTTTGTTTACACAAAATCTTTTTAGTTTAAGAGAATCAAAATTATCCATTTTACATTTCTTAATATTCTCTATTTCTTGTTTGATCACAAATTCTTCCATTCTCCAAAGGTCTGACAGGTATACTAATCCTTGTTCTCCTAATTTGTTTATAGTATCACCCTTTATGTCTAAATCAGGTACCCATTTTGAACTTGTCTTTGTTATACTGTGTAAAATGCTATTCTATACCTTTCTGCCATATCATTTTCTAGTTTTTCCAGCAGTTTTTGTCAAATAGTGAGTTATCCCAGAATCTGGGGTCTTTGAATTTGTCAAACAGTAGATTACTATGGTCATTGACAACTGTCTTGTCTACCTAATTCCATTGATCCACTACTCTGTTTCTTTGCCAGTACCAAATAGTTTTTATGATTACTGCTTTGTAATACTGTAGATTTGGTATGGCTGGGCCAAATTCCCTTGCATTTCTTTTCTTTAGTTTCCTTAATATTTTAGAACTTTTGTTCTCTGGATGAATTTGGTTATTACTTTTTCTAGTTCTAGAAAATATTTTTTGGAGTTTGGTATGCATAACATTGGAAAAGTAAATTAATTTATGTAAAATCAACATTTTTATTATCTCCATTACATATAATTCTTGCTGATGGTTTTAGATATATGCTACTTAACAGTTTAAAAAAAAACTCCATTGATTCCTATGCTCTCTACTGTTTTTAATAGAGTGGGTATTGTATTTTGTCAAAAGTTTTTCTCTATCTATTGAGATGATCATATGATTTCTGTTAATTTTGTTATTGATATAGTAATTTATGCTGATGGTTTTCCTAATATTGAACTAGCCCTGCATTCCTGGTATAAATCCCACTTTGTCATATTATCCTCATGATAAATGGTTATAATCTCTTTGTCAAGATTTTATTTATAATTTTTGCATCAATATTCATTAAGGAAATTGGTCTAAAAATTTCTTTCTCTTTTTTTTAGCTCTTTCCAGTTGAGATAGCAGCACCATATAGGTATTATAAAGAGGTAAGACTCCTTTTTTTGTTTTTTTTAGGTTCATCCAAAGAATTAATTTATATTTTTTGAATTAAATTTTATGATTATTTTTAGCTTATATCATTCATTTCTACAAGATTTTGAGTGACAAATTTTCTCCCCGTCTTTCCCCCACCCATCACCCCAAAACACTGATCCTAATGTATACCCCCTCCCCCAATCTGCTCTCTCCTCTATCCTCCCCCATTCCCCCTCCAACTTTCCAGTAGGGCAAGATGGATCTCTATGCTCCAGTGCCTACATACCTTATTTCCCAGTTGCAGGTAAAATAATTATATATATATATAAAACATTCGATTTTAAAACTTTGAATTCAAGATTTTTTCCCTTCCTCCATTGTCACCCACCCTTACTGGGAAGATAAGCAATTCAATATAGGTTGTACATGTGTAGCTATGCAAAACATTGCCTAGTGGAAAAATTGTGAAAGACTTACTAATATAGTCAATTTCCCGCCACCCTATCCTGCCCCCTACTTGTTCTATTCTCTACTTTGACCCTGTCCCTTTTCAAAAGTGTGAGCTTCCAACTTCCCTCCACCTGAACCTGCCCTCCCTTCCATTATCCCCCCACTCGTCCCCTTCCCCCCTTCTCTCCTGTAGGATGAGATAACCCTATTTAGTGTGTATGTCATTTCCTCTTTAAGCCAAATTCAATGGGAGTAAGGTTGACTCCTTCCCTTTTGACTTCCTGTTCTTTCCCTGCATTGTAAGTTTTCCCTTGCCTCTTCTATATGAGATAACTTACCCCATTCTGTCTCTCCCCATCTCCTCTCATTATGTTCCTCTCTCACCTCTCAATTATACTTTTTAATTATCATCCCTTCCTATTCAATTGGTCCTGTTCCCTCTGTCCATATATACCTGCACTCCTGGATCCCCTGTTCCCAAAGTCCTTAGCTCTATGAATGAAATGAGGTGACACACCTCTAATCATAGAGCTAAGGTCTGTCAATAACTGAAATTTAAACTCAACTATTACCAAATCCAGTTCTTGTTCAACTACATTACAGTTACCTTCTTTTCTTTCCATGAAACTGATCCAACTTGAGGAATATTAAGGGACAATAGCAAGCAAGCTCTGGACAGAGATTAGGATATAGCCTCTTCAATTTCTATCCTTTTCTTCTTTCTCTAGAGGACAATATAGTGCTGAATTGGAAGAGGTATGAATAATAGCTTTAAGGACAGCTTTAAGATAGCCATAGTGTTGCTGTAGAGAGAACTGGTTTTGTTAGAAATCTCAGGAATTCAAACTTCATTAGGAAGAGTTTTATCTTATGGAGGAGAATCAAAAGATACAGAAGAAAATGTGACACCACTCTCATAAAAGTTCCAACACATAGTTGGGACTACTTTCAAGGCAATTTCAATATAACTTAATAATAAATTATATATATTCAGGGATATTCCTGGAACCAAGATCAATAGCCTAATTCAGAGGCTCTCAGACTTTGTATAAGAACCAAGAATTGTAGATGCTGAGTCAATTTGTTTTTAAATAAATAATAAGATCTTATGTTAATATAGTACCTTTTCTCTGAGAAATTCTAATACATTGACATGTTATCTGATTTATATTTAATATTACTAGAAATTAAAACTTACAGATAGCAAAACTGAGGCATCAGAAAGCAAAGTAACTACTCCTTATTTTGTCAGACCATTTAAATGTGCAATATGAACAAATGAACTACAAAATAGTTATTTATCTATCTAAGAGGACAGAGAAGCAATCCAGCTTATCTAAAGAGTCAAGGTGTCATGTTCCAGGTGAGAGAGGAGGTGTGGTGCATCATGTGAGTCAAACTACCACTAACAAACTAAGCAATTACTTCTTCTCTAATCTTGGTATAGGAAGCCCTAGATCTAGTCTATTAGCCCCAGGAAATGGAGTAACCCTAGGACTATTGGTCCAGCTTCCAGATTAAAGTTCTCATATAGCATTAATAGAATCAACTAGGTGGAGAAGAGATCTGTTATTTTATCCACCTTATTAATTGCCTCAGGTAAGGCTATTAGGCCCAAAAAGAAGTGTCCCACCTCAAAGATCACCCACTACCTTCCAGACTCAACACCATAGCCATTATGAAGAGGGGAAGCCCTTGTGGGTATACAGCCTATCACTTGCCTCTGAGTCACTACAACCTCTATCTCCTCACCAGACAGTTACTAAAAGACCAGAAAATAATGTTTTCTCTACCAAAGTCTTTGGAACTAGTTCTGCAGGAGAAAGAGATAATGGTTTTATCAATAAAAAAATGTGTTATCCTCTGCTTTTCCACTGCTCCCTAAGAACCTTTAGGACTTTCTATCTAACTTGTAGCTGAAACCTATTACTATTATCTCTCCTATGAGAACTTTTTGAAAGCAGGGATTGTTTCACTTTTCTCTGCATCTCCTCAACACTTTGTAGCACTTTGAACATAATCCTTTAATTGATGTGTTTTTTAAAATTCACTTATTCATTTCCACTTGACAAATTAATACAGCTTGAGCATATGTTATAAGTTCTCATATATGTTAGACAAGATTCCTTCCCTAGTGATACCACTAAACCTCATCATCATGAGTAATAGAGCTAGAGGGATTAAGTACTAAACATATTGCTAAAATCCGTATAAGGAAGATTTGAATTCAGTATTGACTCAGACACTTAGATGTGTGATCCTGGGTAAGTAACTTAGACTTACTCAGCATCAGTTTCATTATCTATACAATATGTACAATATACAAAATTTTAGCACCTACTTTACAAGATTGTGAGGATCAAATAAAATGACAAATGTAAATCACATTCTGTACCTTTAAGAGCTATATAAATGGCAGATATGATGATGATGATTTCCTGAATTTACTCTGAAACCATCTGACTCAGTCATTGATATGACAGCAGGCTATAGAAGAGGCATCAAATTAAATTGGACATGTTGCTCTCCCAGTGTCTTATTTGTTAAGATAGTCTTAGACAGATGTAGTACTAGCAGGCAGATTTTGTAATTCAACCACTTAGGTAACTTTTTATTAGAGTCTGCTTCAAGGTCCATGTTGGTTTGTCTTTGTCTTACACTCTGAGTCTCATATATTTAGTCTGTTTTGCAGACAAGTATTTCCATGGCCACCACATTTTGTAGCTAAAATTGGAAATATAATCACAGAACTTAAATAAAAAATAAATCACCTAAAGAAGATGTCTTTTCCAGCTAGTTTTCCTGTGTATAGACCACCTACAGTCTCTGCTGATATTCCCCACAGAGAGAAAAGCTGTTCATAATGGCTTTGCAGTCTACTGAGAGGAAATCACTTGAAATAAACAGACAACTAAACCCATTTCATTCAAAAATTCAAAAACAGCCCCTTCTACTTCAGCAGCAGCAATCTTAAGGTAATTCTTTAAAAGCCCATTTGTTAGTTTTATAGAGACTACCAAAGCAATAACCAAACATTATTAGTGATTTTACTTGAGATAATTTGTACCTTTTCAGTATAATGCCCTATATAATTTACATACTTTACATTTAGATGTAAATGTGCTCTTAGGGATGCTCAAATATATGACTATCATAGTTACAGAGTACTCCATTTTCTTACTATACAGCCTTTTTCTTTTTTGTAGATGTCAGTCTGAAAGCTCTATTTCACATAGAAAGTAGCTGTTTTCAGAAGGGAGTAGATAGTTGTAAGCTAAGAGGACAAATGTAAATCAAATCAGTTTTTCTGGTTTTATAACCTGAAAACTTTTTCTCAGAGTATCTTCTGCACATATGTTTATATCACACAAGATTCCTTAAAAAACTGTGTCAAAGGAGATAACTTTGCTCAATAATCCACCAATTAGCAACATCAGGGGAAAATATCGGTGGCTACAAGGAACTTATAATCCATCTGGATGAAACAATATTTGTTTGTACATATTTATGTATGCATATATGTGCATATTCATGTAAAAAATATAAAATAGGTACAAACCAATTTTTGGGCAGAGGCACTAGAAATAGGGGATTATCAGGCAAGATCTCATGTAGAAGGTGGTGAGAGGAGTAATTCTGAGAATTAGGAATGAGGAAGGGTTGCCCATAGGGGTCAGTCAGTTTAAAGACAGGAGATGCAGGAGATGAAGGAAGAGGCATAATAAACAACAAGTAGGTCCATTTACCTGGAAAGAAGTATACATGAAGGACAATAATATGAAATAAACCGGAAAAATAGATTGGAGAGAGTTGTAAAAGGACAGTTTAGGTAGAAAACACAGTAATTTATATGTGGTTTCAAAGATAATAGGGAGCCAGTGGAAACTGAATATTTAGTAACAGTCAGATTTGTGATTTGTGAAAAATCAGTTGTACAAATGTTTGAAGGATTAATGGCAGAAAGGAGAAATTTCTAGACCAAATATCAAAAATACATTACAAACCAGGAATTCTAGAAATAATGTTTAATTAATTTCAATGAAGGGGAAAATCCAAATAAATGGAAAAGATCATAGATGTAACATTTATCAAGTAAATAAAAGGCAACTGAGAAAACATCTTATGCCTGCTTTCTCATTTCTAAAATCTTTATGATAATAGTTTATAGTGTAATCAAGTATACTGTCCACTCCCATAGATTCTATTATGCAATGGATCTAGGGGAAAAGGAACCTCACATTCTACTGAAAACAGGGTCGATACCATAGTTTATCAGTATATAAACAAACATTGTTGCAATGAAGGGAAAGAGGTTTAAGATGGTGGTACCTTATCATTTTGTAATAATTGCCTGAATCATTCCTCCTCATCTGGGACAGATTTTCTTGGCTTTACTTCCTGCTTCCTAATTCTTAGATTTGGACACTCAGAAGAAACTCTGAATCTAATTCTGACTGCTCTTTAAGTTATTTTCTCCAGAATCACAACTTGGAAAAGATAGTTATCCCCAACCCTGCTGTTTTTCTTAAAATCACTACTTCTACCTCCCCACCCCCACCCCACTTACCCTAAACATGCAGTTGACATATCTGATAGCAACGTAAAGCTTCTATAGGTTATTTCCAATATCAAACCAATTCTTCACAATTACCAAGTTGACTGATAGTGTCCAAATATAAAATCTTAATATACAGGAATACTGTTTGTTGGTTTTAAAAATCGACATAAATGTCTTAGATATACTCCCACACACATCATAGTTCCAATATATTTTAATTATATAAATTGTATAACAAATTTAGTTAGAGAAGCAAATTTGTTTAATGATTTAAAAAGTATTAACATGAAATGAGGTTTTAAAAAATCAGGGAGTTATTTGCAACTAAATGAGTTTCCTTGTATCACGAAAGTTTTCTTTGGAGATTTCAAACAGAAGAATTATTGGCTTCTCCAATAATTCAAAAGAGATAAGTTAGATTACACATACTGGAAAAGCAAAGTGGCCCTTTTTCTAATGATATTACCTAGAATCTGACATACAGCTGGTAAGGAAGAATATGTATCATGTGTGTATTTAAATCTATCTACACATACACACATATTTGTATATGCACATATAAATTTGTATGTATATGTATGTGTGTATATATGTGTGTGTACATGTAAAGCCAAGCATGAGCTGCTTTCCAGAAGAATGCTACTGTGAACAGCTTTCAAGGTTCTGATTACATAGTATAGTAAACTCTATTTATTTATTTATTCTATTTATTCAATAACAAATCAGAGCAAAACATTCACAATAAATCAAGGTATAGCATTCACAATGTTAAAACCTATCACAGAAAATCAACGTATAGCATTCACAACAACATATCACAGAAATGGCCACATAGTTTTCACCAAAGTGGTCACATGGTTTTGAACAAAGTACCATCGGCTAGTCAATCAGTCACTTAGTAACTCAACCATTCAATCATCCTTAAGGAGGCTTGTCTCCTTAAGCAACACAAAACAAAAGTCAAAGTACTCCACCCCTGGATAGTACATTCATTTAGTCAATCACAGAGTCCTTAATTCAATCACAAAGTACAATCACAATAGAAGTTACAACAGAAAATAACACAATACAGCAGACAGGACCTCCAGCTGTATGACCATTACATCCATACCTAGTTAGTTACCAGAGAGGGAAGCACCAACATCTGGGTTTTCAAAGCCAGGGGCTCAATGGCTGCCCAGAGTCTCATCTGGCCAAATCACACAACACTTCCCAAAGTGATTCCTAAAGCAAAATGTCACTTCAGGGTCAGTAACATTAATCCCAGGGAAGTTTTTTCATCTTGATCCAAGGTAGATTTTCAGATTGCCTGGATCCCCTTCCATGGTCCCAGCTCATACCTGGATTCAACAAACTGTCACCTGGATTCAATGGCAGACAACTCCCAGTTCTTTGTCCAGCTTTCCATGTAGTTCCTGTACTATGCTGAAGCTCAGAGCATCCAGTCCACTTTAAATCCTTCACAATCTCTGTTCCTGGGAAGTCAAGCCTTAACAAAACCACAAATAGCTTCATGCAAAGTACCAGCATCACAGTCATGCTTCCTCAGTCTTCTGCAGCTCCAGGTGGTCCTTAGAAGTCTTTGGCAGCTCCCAGGAGAAGCTGGCAGCTCCCCAAAAGAAGTTCCAGCTGGTTCCCAGAATAACAATCACTTCACCTAGGTTCCCAAAATCAAAATCATTCTCTCCAGCCTGGGCCTTTCCTCTTCAGCCTCCCTGGCAGCAGCTGCTTCTACCTCCATGAAGCTTATCCAAAGAAGTTCTGACTCTCCCTCTCTGGGACTTTTCCTTATATACAGTATTGCTCCTCCCTTTTCAGCCCTTTCCTGTTACATCAGCAACAGGGGCTCATACCTTCTGTTTCTTTAACAGAGGCTTGATTTGAACTAGGTACTAAGTACCTCTCAGTTTAGCAATACAAAAGGAACTTCAAATTTCATCACTATTGCAGTATATTTGTACAGGATGTCCCAAAATTCTAAATGTAGTTTCCAAAACTTTAATGGCTCATTTTAATGATTATACATACATATTCATATGCACATACAAGTATAATATACATGCAGATATATACACAAACACAAATATATGTAATACATGCATACACACATATGAAATGGTGATTTTGCTAGGATTTTGCTGGAGTAAGGGATTATCAATGAAGAACTTCCACCAACATAGAAAGCTATATTCTCTGCAATTTATAGTCTCAAAGAATTGCCTGGGGACACTGATAAGTTGCAACTTGCCTAAGGTCATAAAGTCTGTGTGTTAGAGGTGCCAAAATATCCTAGGGCTTCAGAGAAACACAGAATTTAAGAGTGGAAAGGCACCTTGAAAACCATCTAGTCCAACTCATACACAAAAGGAATCTTTACTATGCCATACTCAACAAATGGTTGTTGAGCTTCCACATAAGGAACTCCAAGGTGGTAGAACCCATGAATTCCAGAGGTACATTTCACTTTTGAATAACTCTTTTTGTTAGGAAGCATATTTGTTTGTTTCCCCCTGACATCAACTGATGTTTGAAATTAGTTGTTTGTTTTATTTTGAGGCTAACTCCATATCCATTCCATATTTTCATACTTCTAGTCCACCATATATGTGTATAAACATAAAAAGATATATATTAACATAGGCATATATACATACAGATTCTTGTCTACACATACCAACCCATACCTGGGCAGCTTATATTTTTGTAAATATTCATCCATTTCACTAAGATTATCAAATTTACATGCATATAATTTGGCAAAAAATGTCTATTGTTTAATTTCCTCTTCATTGCAGGTAGATTCACCCTTTTCATACAAATGCCTAAATTATATGTATGAGGTATTCAAAGAGAACTAGGACCCTAGCACCTCTGGTGTGAGGGCTTGCCAAGGACTTTTCAGGGATGCTTATGTACCTTTGGTGTCTGTCACTGAGCTCTTACCTGTGGCTCCAAAAAGCTGCAGCATCTGCAGTGACCACACCTTGGCAAACCATCCTGGAAGATGGGCTAAAACATGTTGAGGATAACTGATAGACCTCAAACCCATTGGTGAGTTAAGGGTATGTCTACTCCAATTATGTGAAGACATCCCCCAGCAAGATAGGTGCTGTGGAGCATTTAGAGTTTGGTCAGACATCAAAGAAACCTAGATCTTTTCCTGAATATTGAGCCATCACCAGTTGTCACCTGTGCTATAATTGATCCTCTTTGAAAATGAAGGACAAACAATAACATGTATATAAACATATGCCTGCATGTATGTATGTGGGTACATGTTACAAAATTTAAAATTGATTTTAATTCTATTTTAAGCATAGTCAAGCTGGAAAATCTTTAATACTCTCCCAATCCATGTGAGATTGTAAAAGCATGCACCCTAGCATACCCAGCATGGATGCTAGCATAGGTCCTTTTATCTGCTTTTCCAAAGGAAAGCAAGTCAAAAGGGGTTAAAAATTTTACTTTAATCAAACATATATATAATTAACTTAGTTCAAGGGGAAAAATGCGCATTCAACTTCAGAAATTACAAGCATAGAAATGGCATAAAGATCAACAGACAGGATTTCTAACTTTCTGAGCAAATAACACATAAATCACAGATCAATAAACAGATTCAACTGTCTGACCATTACATATATACAGTTACCAGAGAAAGAAGCACCAACATTTAGGACTTCAAAGCTGGGGCGCTACGCCAAATCTCATCTAGCCAAATCACACAACTCTTTCCATAAGTGAACCCCAAAGCAAAATCTCACCTCAGAGTATATATACCCTTCTTCAGGGTCAGATGACATCACAACCTTCATGACTCACTGCCTAATTACAAAGTAACAAAAGGTGTGGGCCCTCCTGAAAAACAAGCCTCCTCCCAATCAAGCCCCTCCTTTTGGGTTCCACTTGAGGCCCATTAAGGGGCAGGGAAGATCTTCAAATTTTCTAAACAGTACTGAGACTAAACTCCACACCCTTGTAATTTCACCCTGTACCTCCATTCCAGAGAAAGTTGCCTAAAGGTCAAGTTTTTGTGTTATAATTGTCTCCATCTTCTATTTAGGTAGCCTCTGGTCATTTGAGTTTTAATCTTATTTATTTAGTTGGTAACGCCATTCTTGTTATTATCTACATTTGTAAACTCTTGTTATTATCTACCTTTGTAAACTCACCCACCACCCACTCAAACCAAATTCTAGTTGATTCAACCAAAACTGCTCCCTTTGTCTACAGCCTAATCCTATTATCTTATTACTTAAATAACATTGATCATTCTTAGAAACCTTTCTCTCAGTTTACCTTAATTTACTGACCTGACTCACACTACCAATGTATCTTTTCCCTCTGCAGAACAGATCAATCACCCCACTTACAGTCACACAGAAAAGTCTAGGAGGACATTGAGAGGAGAAGCCACATATGCCCACACTTATACAACTCACTCTCAGAGCCCTAAGAGTAACCCTGGAATGGAGGAATACATTGTTACTACTCAAAACTACAATTCCTAACCCTAGATGCTGAGTTCCCTATTTACAAAAATCGGTCACAACAATAACATTATTATTTTTTATTTTTTAATTTTTGTCTTTATTAATTTGTGCATTTACTTTTAGTTTACAAGATTCAGTTCCCCATTTCTTTGAGTTTCAAATTTTCTTCCTGTCCCTCCCCTACCCCCCCATGGTGGCATACATTCAGGTATAGGATCCGAAGATACTTTCACATTAGCCATTGGTCAGGTAATAAAGGACTGTATCAGATGGAATGAACAATGGGAAAAAGGAAACAAAAACAAACAAGAAAAAGAAAGAGAGCAGGCAATTTGCTTCAATCTACATTCAAACCCTGTTCTTTCTAGTTCTTTCTCTGAATGTAGACATCTCTCTCCATCATGAGTCTTTTGAAGTTTACTTATAGCCCTGCATTTCTGAGAAGAGTTCAGTCTATAAAAGTTGATTGTCACACATACATTGTGTCTGTAATTGTGTACAAATTTTTCCTGGTTCTGCTCTTCTCACTCAGCATCAGTTCGTATAAGACTCTCCAGGTAAATATGAAGTCCATCTGCTCTTCATTTCTTATGGCACAATAGTATTCCATTACATTCATATACCATAACTTGTTTAGCCATTCCCCAATTGATGGGCATCCCCTTAATTTTCAATTCTTTGCCACCACAAAAAGAGCTGCTATAAATATTTTTGTACATATGGGTCATCTTCCCACTTCTATGATCTCTTTGGAATACAACCCTAGAAGTGGTATTGCTGGGTCAAAGGATATGAAGTTACTTAAAGCCCTTTGGGCATAGTTCCAGATTGCTCTCCAAAATGGTTGGATCACTTCACAACTCCGCCAGCACTGTATTAGTTTTCTAAATTTTCCACATCCTCTCCAGCATTTGTCATTTTCCTGTTTTGTCATCTTAGACAATCTGACTGGTGAGATGTGGTACCTCAGAGTTGTTTTGATTTACATTTCTCTAATCAATAGTGATTTAGAGCATTTTTTCATATGCTTATACATATCTTTAATTTCTTCCTCTGAAAACTGCCTGTTCATATCCTTTGACCATTTATCAATTGGGAAATGACTTGTATTCTTATAGATTTGACTCAACTCTCTGTATATTTTAGAAATGAGTCCTTTATCAGAGACATAGGTTGTAAAAATTCTTTCCCAATTTCCCACTTCCCTCTTAATCCTGCTTACGTTGGCTTTGTTTGTACAGAAGCCATTCAATTTAATGTAACCAAAATTATCCATTTTGCATTTTGTAATGCTCTCTAATATTTGTTTGGTCATGAAGTCTTCCACTCTCCATAAATGTAGCAGGTAAGAGACGCAGAGGCAGGCCCGGAAGGCGTGGACGGCAGAGGCAGGCCCGAAAGGCAACTCAGAGGGCAAATCTTCCCACCAACCACAAGGCCACTACCAGGCCTATCACCAAAGAGCTGGGACTGGAAAGAGCAAGGTAAGAAGCAAATACAGGGTCCCCTGTCCTGAACACCAAACACTCCTGGGGCTACCACTTCATAGCCCAGAAATTTAAAAAAAAAGCCCCTTTCAAGACCTCCAAAGACCAGGATGACAGAGTGAACCTCACTTGCTCCAAACCCCCCCTCTGATCCTGAAAACATAGTAACTCTTGCCCCAGGGAAAAACCCTCTATAGTAAAGGCTTGGGATCCTAGAGGAAGGGCATGGCTATGACCCTGCCTCAAAATGGGTAGAAAGCAGACCACAAAGACAAAGACTATGGAGTCCTACTATCCTCAGAGGGAGGAACCAAACTCAGAGGGAAACAATGTGGACTCCACACCCAAAGCTGAAACTTCAACAGGGAATGGGTCCGAAGCACAGAAGGCTCTCCTAGATGAGAACAAAAGGAACTTTGAAAACCAAATGAGAGAGATAGAAGAAAACATGAATATTTCTCTCAAAACCAAAATAGCAGAATTAGAAAAACATTATAATGAGGAAAACATCTCTCTAAAAAGAAAAGTGTATGATATGGAAAAGGAGCTCCAAAAATTAACCAAGGAAAATGGTTTGCTAAAAACTAGAATCAAGCAAATGGAAACAAATAACTCTATAAGGAACCAAGAATTAATCAAGCAAAACAACAAGAATGAAAAACTAGAAAAAGACGTAAAATACCTGAAAGAAAAAATAACTGACCTGGAAAACAGATCCAGGAGAGATAATCTGAGAATCATAGGCCTACCAGAAAATTATGAGGAAAAAATGAGCCTGGACAACATTCTCCAAGAGCTCATTAAGGAAAACTGCCCTGAGATACTAGAACCTGAAGGTAAAATAGAAATCAAGAGAATCCACCGGATACCTGCTGAAAGAGATCCCAAACTGAAAAGTCCTCAAAATGTTGTGGCCAAACTCCAGAACTACCAGATAAAAGAGAAAATACTTAAAGCGGCCAGAAAGAAGCAATTCAAATATTGAGGGTCCACAGTGAGGATTGAACAAGATTTGGCAGCCTCTAAACTGAAAGATCGGAGGCAGTGGAATACAATTTTCCGGAAGGCAAAAGAGCTCGGGTTACAACCAAGGATCACATACCCAGCGAGAATGAGCATATTCTTCCAGGCAAAGAGATGGTCATTCAATGATATAACAGAGTTCCAGACCTTCTTGATAAAAGAGCCAGAACTCAATGGAAAATTCAACCTCCAATTACAAGATGCAACAGTGACTTAGAAAGGTAAACAAGGAAAACACATACACACCCTGCTATTTGATAAGAGCAAACTGGATATAGAAAAGTAGAGGGTATGAGTATAAAATACACAAAATGATGATTTAAAAAATCTTATTAAGGGCTACAAAGGGACTGCAATGGAAGAAAGGGAATGGATGAAGTGGAAAAAAGGTAAATTATGCCATACATAGAGGCATAAAAACTATAGCAGAGGAAAAGAAGGGAGGGAGTTGGGAAGCATATGAGCTTTTCCCCCATTGGTTCTGGTACAAGGAGGGAATAACAACCAGTTAAGCATAGGACTCTATGGAGAAGAAATGCAAAAAGTATCATTTTAGATAGAGGGAAAGAGGGGAGGGAGAGGAGCTTCGCATGAGATTTGTTCCTGTCACTCTTGGTGCAAAGAAGAAATAACATACTTCATTAAGTATAACAATATCCTACAGGCAATAGGAGGGGGAAAGGGTTACAAAAGGGGGGTGGGAGTGGTTTGTAGGGAGGGAAGAAGTAAGGGGAAAGGGGAGGAAAAGGGAGGGGAGCTGATAAGGGAACACTGAGGGAGGCGGTGGTCAAAAGGAAAACTATTAAGGGGGGGAAGGGAGGGAAAATATGAACATTAACAGGGGTGGGAATAGGATGGAGGGAAAGAAACAGATAACAATCACAACTGTAAATGTGAATGGAATGAACTCTCCCATAAAACAGAGACGGATAGCAGAATGGATTAGAAATCATAATACTACAATATGCTGTTTACAAGAAACACATCTGAAACAGAGGGATACACATAGGGTAAAGGTAAAAGGTTGGAGTAAAATACATCATGCCTCAGCTAAAGTAAAAAAAAAAAGGCAGGGGTAGCAATCCTTATCTCAGATAAAGCAAAAATTGACCTAATTAAAAGAGATAAGGAAGGAAACTATATCCTCTTAAAAGGCACCATCGAAAATGAAGCAATATCATTGCTTAACATATATGCACCAAGTGGTGTAGCATCCAAATTCCTAGAGGAGAAGGTAAAGGAATTAGAGGAAGAAATAGATAGCAAAACTATACTAGTGGGGGTCCTTAACCTTCCTCTCTCTGAACTTGATGAATCCAACCTCAAAATAAACAAGAAAGAAGTTAAGGAGGTGAAAAGAATTTTAGAGAGGATAGGTATGATAGATCTCTGGAGAAAACTGAATGGAGATTAAAAGGAATATGCTTTCTTCCCAGCTGTTCATGTCACATACTCAAAAATTGAACATGTTCTAGGGCATAAAAACCTCACAATTCTATTCAGTAAGGCAGAAATATTAAATGCATCCTTCTTAGATCATGATGCAATAAAAATTATATGCAATAAAGGGCCAGAGGAAGACAGGCTAAAAACTAATTGGAAATTAAACAATTTAATCCTAAAGAATGAGTAGGCCAAACAAGAAATTATAGAAACAATCAGTAATTTCATTCAAGAGAATGATAATAATGAGACAACATACCAAAATTTGTGGAATACATTAAAGGCAATTCTTAGGGGGAAGTTTTATATCCCTGAGTGCATACATGATTAAATTAGAGAAAAGGGAGCTCAACGAATTGGGCATGCAATTAAAAAACCTAGAAAAACAACAAATTCAAAATACCCAATTAAATACTAAATTAGAAATATTGAAAACCAAAGGAGAGATTAATAAAATTGAAATTAAGAAAACTATTGAATTAATAAATAAAACCAAGAGCTGGTTCTATGAAAAAAACAACAAAATTGATAGACCCTTAGGCAATATGATAAAAAAAAGTAAGAAGAAAACCAAATTATGAGTATCAAAAATGAAAAGGGTAAATCTACCTTCAATGAAGAGGAAATCAAAATAATAATTAGGAATTATTTTTTCCCAATTGTATGCACATAAATTTGACAATCTTAGGGAAATGGATGAATACTTACAAACATACAAGTTGCCCAGATTAACTGAAGAGGAAGTAAATTACTTAAATAATCCCATCTCAGAAAAAGAAATTGAACAAGCCATCAGTCAACTCCCTAGGAAAAAATCTCCAGGGCCAGACGGATTCACTAGTGAATTCTATCAAACATTTAAAGAACAATTGATTCCAATACTCTACAAACTATTTGGGAAAATTAGTGAAGGAGTCCTACCAAATTCTATTTATGACACAAATATGGTACTGATACCTAAATCAGGAAGACATAAAACAGAGAAAGAAAATTATAGACCAATCTCCCTCATGAATATAGATGCAAAAGTTCTAAATAAAATACTGACAAAAAGACTACAGCAACTTATCTCAAGAATAATACACTTCGATAAGGTAAGATTTATTCCAGGAAAGCAAGGATGATTTAATATTAGGAACACCATCAGAATAATTGATCATATCAACAATAAAACTAGCAGAAACCATATGATCATCTCAATAGATGCAGAAAAGACTTTTGCCAAAATACAACATCCATTCCTATTAAAAACACTAGAAAGTATAGGAATAAATGGAGCCTTCCTTAAAATAATAGGTAGCATCTATTTAAAGCAAGTATTATATGTAATGGGGAGAAGCTAGAAGCATTTCCCATAAGATCAGGGGTGAAACGAGGGTGACAACTATCACCCCTCTTATTCAATCTGGTACTAGAAATGTTAGCAGTAGCAATTAGAGAAGAAAAAGAAATCAAAGCAATCAAATTAGGCAAAGAAGAGACTAAGTTATCACTCTTTGCAGATGATATGATGATATACTTAGAGAATCATAGAGAATCAAGTAAAAAACTACTTGAGACAATAAATAAATTTGGCAAAGTTGCAGGATATAAGATAAATCCACATAAATCCTTGGCTTTCCTATATATTTCCAATGAAATTCAACAGCAAGAGATAGAAAGAGAAATCCGATTTAAAGTTACTGTAGACATTATAAAATATTTGGGAATCTACCTGCCAAAACAAACCCAGGACCTATATGACCACAACTACAAAACACTTTTCACACAAATAAAGTCAGATCTAACTAATTAGAAAAATATCAATTGCCCATGGCTGGGTTGAGCTAATATAATAAAAATGACAATTTTGCCTAAATTATATTATATATTTAGTGCCATACCAATTAATTTACCAAAAAACTACTTTATAGAGCTAGAAAAAATAGTAACAAAATTCATTTGGAAGAATAAATGGTCCAGAATATCAAGGGAATTAATGAAAAGAAATGCTAGGGGAGTGGACTAGCTATACCAGATTTCAATCTGTATTATAAAGCAACAGTCATCAAGCTACTTGGTACTGGTTGAGGAATAGAGGAGTGGATCAATGGAAAAGATCAATTAGGAAAAGATTCAGAAGTCAATGACTATAGTAATCTATTGTTTGATAAACCCCCAGACCCTGGTTTTTGGGATAAGAAGTCACTATTTGACAAAAACTGCTGGGAAAACTGGAATATAATTTGAAGAAACTGGACACAGACCATTATCTAACCCCATATACCAAAATCAAGTCTAAGTGGGTGCATGATCTAGGTATAAAGGTTAATATTGTAAGCAGTCTCCTAAAACAAGGAATAGTTTACCTATCAGACTTGTGGAGAGGGAAAGACTTTATGACTAAACAAGAATTAAAGAACATTATAAAATGTAAAATGGATAATTTTGACTACATGAAATTGAAAAGCTTCTGTACAAACAAAACCAATGTAACAAAGATTAAGAGGGAAGTGGGAAATTGGGAAAGAATCTTTACAACCTATGTCTCTGACAAAGAACTCATTTCTAAAATATACAGAGAATTGAGTCAAATTTATAAGAATACAAGTCATTCCCCAATTGATAAGGTCAAAGATATGAACAGGCAGTTTTCAGAGAAAGAAATTAAAGATATCTATAAGCACATGAAGAAATGCTCTAAATCACTATTGATTAGAGAAATGCAAATCAAAACAACTGAGGTGCCACATCTCACCAGTCAGATTGTCTAAGATGACAAAACAGGAAAATGACAAATGCTGGAGAGGATGTGGGCAAATTGGAACACTAATGCATTGCTGGTGGAGTTGTGAACTGATCCAGCCTTTCTGGAGAGCAATCTGGAATTATGCCCAAAGGGCTATAAATACTTTCATACCCTTTGCTCCAGAAATACCACTCCTAGGGTTATATACCAAAGAGATCATAGAAATGGGAAAAAGACTCATATGTACAAAAATTATTATAGCAGCTCTCTTTGTGGTAGCAAAGAATTGGAAATTAAGGGGGTGCCCATCAATTGGGGAATGGCTGAATAAGTTGTGGTATATGCATGTTATGGAATACTATTGTGCTATAAGAAACGAGGAGCAGATGGTCTTCATATTTACCGGAAGAGGCTTATTGTAGCAGCAAGCGCCCCAAGCGTCCTCAGGGTTTGCAGCTACCACAGGTTCTTGGATCTG
>NW_027187358.1:18482707-18533964 GCF_028583685.1 Petaurus breviceps papuanus
TCTAGCCTAGGGGCAGGGAAGATCTTTAAGTTTGCATTTCCATTACACTTATACAAACTGATGCTGAGTGAGAAGAGTAGAACCAGGAGAAATTTGTACACAATTACAGACACAACGTATGTGTGATGATCAACTTTGATAGACTGGACTCTTCTCAGCAATGCAGTGATATAAGTCAATCCCAAAAGACTCATGATGGAGAGAAATATGTGCATCCAGAGAAAGAACTAGAAAGAACTAAGTTTATATCCAAGTGGAAGTAAAATACCTGATCTTTTTCCTTCTCTTATTTGGCTTTATATCCCCTTTACCATTTTTCATTCCTGCTGGTGCAATCCGTCTTTATAACCTCAGTAATGTATAATGTGAATGTATTTACAGATTCTATACTTGACTACATGCCGCCATGGTGGGGGGGGAGGAGAGGAGGGAGGGGGACAAAATGTGAAACTCAAGGAATTGTGGAATTGAATCCTGTAAACTAAAAGGAAACAAACAATTTAATTAAAAAAATAAAGTAAAAGATCCAAAAAAAAAAAACTGTAACAGGTAAACTATTCCTTACTTTCCAAGACTGCTAACAGTATCAGCCTTTATACATAGATCATGCACCCATTTAGACTTGATTTTGGTATATGGTGTTAGGTAATGGTCTAGGCCCAATTTCTGCCATACTCTATTCCAGTTTTCCCAGCAATTTTTGTGAAATAGTGAGTTTATATCCCCCAAACTGGGATCTTTGGGTTTATCAAAGAGTAGATTATTATAGTCATTGATTGCTAAGTCTTGTGTACCCAATCTATTCCATTGATCCACTCCTCTGTTTCTCAGCCAGTACCAAGTAGTTTTGATAACTGCTGCTTTATAATACAGATTAAAATCTGGTCTAGCTAGGCTACCTTCCCTAGCATTTCTTTTCATTAATTCCCTTAATATTCTGGGCCTTTTGTTCTTCCAAATGAATTTTGTTACTATTTTTTTTTAGTTCTGTAAAGTAATTTTTTGGTAATTTGATTGCTATGGTACTAAATATATAATTTAATTTAGTCATTTTTATTATATTAGCTTGACCCAGCCATGAGCAATTGATATTTTTTTCCAATTAGTTAGATCTCTCTTTATTTGTGTTTTGCAGTTGTGTTCATATACGTCCTGGGTTTGTTTTGGCAGGTAGATTCCCAAATATTTTATAATGTCTACAGTAACTTTAAATCGGATTTCTCTTTCCATCTCTTGCTATTGGATTTCATTAGAAACATACAGGAAAGCCAAGAATTTATGTGGGTTTATTTTATATCCTGCAACTTTGCCAAATTTATTTATTGTCTCAAGTAGTTTTTTACTTGATTCTTTAGGATTCTCTAAGTATATTATCATATCATCCACAAAGAGTGATAGCTTGGTCTCTTCTTTGACTACTTGAATTCCTTTGATTTCTTTTTCTTCTCTAATTGCTACTGCTGACATTTCTAGTACCAGATTGAATAAGACGGGTGTTAGTGGACACCCTTGTTTCACCCCTGATCTTACTGGAAATTCTTTTAGCTTATCCCCATTACATATAATATTTGCTGATGGTTTTAAATAGATGCTACTTATTATTTTAAGGAGGGCTCCATTTATTCCTATACTTTCTAGCGTTTTAAGAGGAATGGATGTTGTACTTTGTCAAAAGCCTTTTCTGCATCTATTGAGATAATAATGTGGTTTCTGCTAGTTTTATTGTTGATATGCTCAATTATACCAATGGTTTTCCTACCACTAAATCATCCTTGCTTTCCTGGAATAAATCCTACCTGATCAAAGTGTATTATTCTAGTGATAAGTTTCTGTAGTCTTTTTCCTAATATTTCATTTAAAATTTTTGCATCTATATTCATGAGGGAAATTGGTCTGTAATTTTCTTTTTCCATTTTATGTTTTCCTGATTATCAGTACCATATTTGTGTCATAAAAAGAATTTGGTAGGACTCCTTCTTCACTAATTTTCCTAAATAGTTTGTAGAGTATTGGAATCAATTGTTCTTTAAATGTTTGATAGAATTCACTAGTAAATCCATCTGGCCCTGGAGATTTTTTTCTAGGGAATTCACTGATGGCTTGTTCAATTTCTTTTTCTGAGATGGGGTTATTTAAGTAACTTACTTCTTCTGTTAATCTGGGGATTTATATTTTTGTAAATATTCATTCACTAAGAATGAATTTTGTAAATATTCATTGTAAGATTGTTAGAATTTTGTAAATATTCATTCACTAAGATTATTAAATTTATGTGCATATAATTTGGCAAAATAATTCCTAATTATTGTTTTAATTTCCTCTTCATTGTAGGTGGGTTCACCCTTTTCATTTTTGATACTCATAATTTGGTTTTCTTCCTTTTTTTATCATATTGGCTAAGGGTCTATCAATTTTACTTTTTTTCATAAAACTAGCTCTTAGTTTTATTTATTACTTCAATTGTTTTCTTAATTTCAATTTTATTAATATCTCCTTTGGTTATCATTATTTCTAATTTAGTATTTATTTGTGGATTTTCAATTTGTTCTTTTTCTAACTTTTTCAAGTGCATGCCCAATTCACTGATCTCCCTTTTCTCTAGTTTATTCATGTATGCAGTCAGGGATATAAAACTTCCATTTCAAACTGCCTTTGCTGCATCCCACAAATTCTGGTATATTGTCTCATTATTGTCATTCCCTTGAATGAAATTACTGAGTGTTTCTATAATTTCTTTTTTGACCCACTCATTCTTTAGGATTAAATTGTTTAGTTTCCAATTAGTTTTTAGTCTATCTTTCCATGGCCTTTATTGCATATGATTTTTATTGCATTATGATCTGAGAATGATGCATTTAATATTTCTGCCTTTCTGCACTGAATTGTGAGGTTTTTATGTCCTGGTACATGGTTTATTTTTCTGTATATGCCAGATACTGCTGAAAAGGCATATTCCTTTTTATTTCCATTCAGTTTTCTCCAAAGTTCTATCATACCTACCCTCTGTAAAATTCTATTCACCTCTTCAACTTATTTTCTTGTGTATTTCTAGGTTGGATTTATCAAGTTCAGAGAGGGGGAGATTAAGGTCACCCACTAGTATTGTTTTGCTATATATTTCTTCCCCTAATTCCCTTACCTTCTCCTCTTGGAATTTGGATGCTATACCACTTGGTGCATATATGTTAAGTAATGATATTGCTCCATTCTCTATGGTGCCTTTTAGCAGGATATAGTTTCCTTCCTTATCTCTTTTAATTAGATCATTTTTTGCTTTTGCTTTATCTGAGATAAGGATTGCTACCCCCTTTTTTTTTTTACTTTAGCTGAGGCATGATATATTTTACTCCAGCCTTTTACCTTTACCCTGTGTGTATCCCTCAGTTTCAGATTGTTTCTTCTACAAAGCATATTGCAGGATTATGGTTTTTAATCCATTCCTCTATCCACCTCCGTTTTATGGGAGAGTTCATCACATTCACGTTCACAGTTATTATTACTGTCTCTTTCCCTCCATCCTATTAGCTCCCCTGTTTATGTTTTTATTTTTCTTCTCTTCTCCCTTCCCCTCCTTAAGAATTTTCCTTTTGACCACTGCCTCCCTCAGTATTACCTTCTTATCAGCTCCCCTCCCTTTTCCTCCACTTCCCCCTTACTTCTTCCCTCTGTTCTAAACATCCTCCCCTTTCATAGCCCTTCCCCCCCCTCCTACTACCTGTAGGATATGATGGATCTTTTACTTAATGTAGTATGTTATTTGTTCTTCGAACTAAGATTGGAAAAACAGATCTCATGTAAAGCTCCTCTCTTTCCCTCTATTATGATACATTTTGCATCTCTTCTCAATAGAGTCCTATGCTTAACTAGTTGTGTTATTCTGTCCTTGCACCAGAACCAAATGAGGGAAAAGCTCATATGATGCTCATCTCCCTCCCTTCTTTCCCTCTATTATATTGTTTTTATGCCTGATTCTGTGGCATACTTTATCCTTTTCCACTTCATTCTTTCCTCTTTTTCCATTGCAGTCCCTTTGTAGCCTTTAATAAGGTTTTTTTTTATCATCATTTTGTGTAATTTATACCCATACCCTCTACTTGTCTATATACAGTTTGCTCTCATTAAATAACAGGGTGTGTGTGTGTGTGTGTGTGTGTGTGTGTGTGTGTGTGTGTGTGTGATTTCCTTGTTTACCTTTCTATGTTCCCCTTGCATCTCATAATTGGAGGTTGAATTTTCTATTGAGTTCTGACTTTTTCATCAGGAAGGTCTGGAAATCCATTATATCGTTGAATGACCATCTCCTTGCCTGGAAGAATATGTTCAGTTTCACTGGGTAGGTGATCCTTGGTTGTAACCTGAGCTCTTTTGCTTTGAGGAAAATTGTATTCCACTTCCTCTGATCTTTCAATGTAGAAGCTGCCAGATCCTGTGCAATCCTCACTGTCATTCCATGATATTTGAATTGTTTCCTTTTGGTCACTTGTAGTATTTTCTCCTTTACCTGGTAGCTGTGGAGTTTGGCCACAACATTTCATGGACTTTTCAATTTGGGATTTCTTTCAGGAGGTGACCAGTGGATTCTCTTGATTTCTATTTTACCCTCTGGTTCTAGTATCTAGTATCTAGTATCTGGTTCTAGTATCTTGATGAGCTCTTGGAAGATGTTGTCCAGGCTCATTTTTTCATCATGATGTTCTGGTAGGTCTATGATTCTCAGATTATCTGTCCTGGATCTGTTTTCCAGGTCAGTTATTTTTCCATTGAGATATTTTACTTCTTTTTAAAATTTTTCTTTCTTGATATTTTGTTTGACTAATTCTTAGTTCCTCTTAGAGTTATTTGCTTCAATTTGGTTGATTCTAGTTTTTAGCGAATTATTTTCCTTGGTTAGTTTTTGGAGCTCTTTTTCCATATCACATATTTTTCTTTTTAAGGAGCTCTTCTAATTACTATGTTTTCAGGGTCGGGGCAGGGGGGGGGGATTGGAACATCCAGGGTTCACTCTGCCATCCTGGTCCCTGGGAGTCCAGATAGGGGCTTTTTAAATTTCTAGGCTTTGGACTGGTAGTCCCAGGAGTAGCTGATGCCCCTGGCAGGGGCCCTGCATTTGATTCTTACCCTGCTCCATCCAGTCCCAGCCCTGCAGTGATAGGCCTGGCAGTTGGCCTGATGGTTGGTGGATCAACTTGCTGCCAGGTTCATCAGGCCTTGTCCGGGCCTCTGCACTGCCCAGGGTCATCTTCTGGGAGTAATATTTACTTTTGTTTATGAAATATTTTCTAAATGAGAAGTCAAAATCCAAAATAATCACAGTATAATATTTACTCAGGAGAAATCAAGGGCAGGAATAATAAATAATAATCTACCCATAATTTTCACATAACCCATTACCCTACAAAGGCATATGGTATTTGTAAGAAAAAGAGGTCATGCATTAATAGAAACATAGCATGCAAGGACATGCAGAGGGATTCCATATGCCTGGGGCAACTCATGACTGTCCTACCTGCCTGGATGGTGTCCATCCCTTTTAGGCAACAGTCTGCAACACACAGCCTTTGTCTCTCTTCTGAGCCTTTATGAGCTCCTTCTGGAGCTTGTTGTTTCTCTGCTACTCTTAGGCTCCTGCAACAATATTAAGGTGTTGTTGTTTTAGTTTGTTTTTGTTTTTTAATACAGTGGCATTTCACTCTCTCACTGAAACAGCTGCCCCCCATTAGTGTCTTCTATTTTTCATATCTGCTCCCTCATAGAAGTGTCATTCTATTTCAGCAACAAGTAGTTCCTTTAAGTCAGAGAACAGCAAAGCTCCCCATTAAAGTCCTGAAGAATTTTTTTTTCTCCCAGCCTATAGATGGCTCTGAAGAGTAATTTAGACAAGCACAGCCAACGCAGCACACGCCAGGATTCTCTTTTGTTTAATGAACTTTAAGAAGCTGTGCTCAGCCAGTTTTCTGAGTGGATAGCCTTCAGTACCCACTCTTCTAGTTCTCTCCTATTCTGACTCTGTCAAGGAGAGAGGGGCAGTGTCTGCTCAGAGCTATTTCTATAATTAGATTTTCTCTCCAGGCTCCTACTGTATCTTCTCTTATGGTCTCTTCCTTATCTGATATGGCTTCAAATACATCACATATTAGGTACTTTTCATGAATTGTGACCAATTCATAAACAAGGTGGAGAAATCCAATATCCACAATCCAACCAAGTATAACATAAACAAGACAGAATGTTCTCATAGGCTATAAATGAGTCTGATTTATACTTTCATACCAATATGTTAAAAAGCCCTAAAAAAGGAACATGTTAATAAGCTGATGGACAACTTTAGTCAATGATTCTTTTTTCCTTCACTGGGATACTTTCAAAAACATCCTTTAGTACATTTATCTGAGAGCCTGATGACTCTTAGGTCTTTGAACTATCGTGGAATGCTTTTCTCATTGAGTGTTCTTCTCTGCCCACTACAGCAATTGAAATATCCATAAATGAAAAGTCAGTAGTTTATAAGTATATATCAATTTGAATTATGAAAATATGTTTCTTCATAAGTGATATATACATGTACATATATGTATGTATTTCTTTCTACATTATATTATGTGTATAGATATTTGCTGCAAAGAAACTCCATTTCTAACAATTTTATCTTGATGGAGCTTAATGATTACAACTCCTTGAATTAGTCAATAATAAATAGTCAAAAACATTTTTAAGCACCTAACATGAGACAAGCAAGAACTATGCTAAGCACTACAAACTTTTTTTTAATAGGAGAAAGACAAAAGAACAAAAATTTATTAAAAGCCTAATATGTGCCAGGTATTGTGCTAAATTCTTTACAAATATTATCTCACAAATCTCAGAGGTACATACCATTATCATCATAGTTGAAGAAACTGAGGTAGATAGAGGCAAAGTGACTTGACCAAGGTCACACAACTATTAAGTGTCTGAGGTCAAATTTGAACTCAGGTGTTCCTAAATCAAGACCCCGTTAGATCCACTGCACTACCTAGCTGTTTCAAAAGAATAAAAAAATAAGAAAAGTGTGTGTGTGTGTGTGTGTGTGTGTGTGTGTGTGTAGGCCAATTGTTGGCTATGTGTTGTAGCCTTAGGTTTGATATGAGAAGAAAAATAAAACTTTTAGCAACATGTTTGATCAGAAAACAGGTATAATCAGAAAATTAGGAGACCCATTCATTTATTAAGGCAACTAAAGGAAAGAGCAATGCTATAGTGGAATTTCTGAAATGTTAAGGGAACAAGAGGAAACGAGACCACCAACATATACAGTGACTTCTCTCTGGAGAAGTTTAGTCAGTACTTAGACACAAATATCACACTCTAGGAAGCTGTAGACAACTTGGGATCTCAAGGAGTGGAGAGTGTATCTGTATCAATGAAATCACAGAACAATCTATCCATATGGATAAGCTCTTGCATCATATCTCATTTAAGATTTTTAAAAATTCTTTATACCCATGATTCTAGTGTTTCAAAATTTGATTAGATTTTTTATTTGATAAATGATCTTTTATTTTAAATGATGAAGTAACTATCTTACCCCATAAGTATCTATCTAAGATTTATCGTCTAATGTAATACTAGATAATAATAATGTAATAATTATTACCTAATAGCTTATAACAAGAATTCTTAAACTTTTTTATGTCGCAGTCCCCTTTTACAGTCTGCAGAAGACTGTGGCACCATCCTCAAAACATTGTTGTTAAATAAATGAAAGAAATGCTAAATTTTAGTTAGAGGTTATTTGAAGTATAAAGAAACATTTTTCCATCTAGTTTCACAACCTCCTTGAAAGCTATCTGAAGATATTTGGGGGGGGTCTATAGTCCTCAGGTTAAGAACCCCCAACTTAGAGGAATGCTTTTTTCATTGACCTCCAGAACTAAAAATGACAAGTTATTGAAACCCCAAAGACCAAGTGCCATGTAGTTGGAAGACTATTAATGATTTTGTTACCAATGAAAAGAAAAATTTGGCAAGTATAGGCTTCTTTTCTGATTACTGCAAAATCTGAGAAAATCATTTTTCTGATTTATAGCAGATTACCAAAAAGAAAAAAAAAGAAAGAAAATACAGGCCAATGCTTTGGTTGCTGAGTAGCTGAGTCAGGGCGCATGAAGTCAATCATTGCTATGGCAACGCATGAGTCAGGGAGAAGATACCATGTCTGAATACAGAGAATTTTTTTACCTATGATGATCCATTTGCTCTTTGATTTGAAGCATATGCTTACTTAGGATGGATAAAGTAGCATATTTTAATTACCAGATATCCATTTTAATAATACTGAGGAAATATAGTGCCTGTCAGTTCTCATTTTAAGAAATATAAACAACATACATTCAGCTTGTGCTTAGTGAGGGTTTTTGTTCCTCTTTATTTATTTTGCTTTCTGATTAAAAGCAACACTGGTAAATAACACAGCTTTATGTGTTCTCTTGTTCTTGTCATGATGTGGAAAAGATCCATATGTTAGGAATGTAAACAAGTCTTCACTGTGGCATACTGCAATAAACATTTTATGACACAAGACTTTAAGAAGCTGAAACATAGCTATGGGAGTTAAAGAATATAAAAACAATATAGGCCTAAATTTCTTCCACACTGTCATTCAGCTATACAAATTTGCCTTCCTGAATAGTAATCATGCTCACATTGGAGTTCATTTCTAGCAATGTCATTTACAAGCAATTTGTCAAAGAATATCTATAGCTATTTTTCATTTTTAGGGTCACAAGAGACAAAGTAATAGATTTATTGTTGGAAGAGACCTTATAGTCCAAATCACTTGACTTATTAATGAAGAATTTGTGCGCAAAGGGGATAAGTGATTTGCCTAAGATCACACAAGTAAAAAGTATCAGAGACAGTATTTGAACCCAGGTATTCTGATCACAAATATAGGACTCCTTCCATTGGGTTATATTGTCATCCTTACACCTAATTGATAATGATTTGCATATCTCTCTATTAACTTTTAGGTTGGTTGTATGGCAAGTTTCACAGATGTGAAAATGTATCTACTATGTATCTACATAGTATTAACTCAGAAACACAATAAAAATGTTAGAGTAATGCTGGGGAATCATATAGTCATAGTCATCATTCTACAATATGGAACATTCCTCAAAAATCAAGAGGCTATAGGGTTGTTGATTTAGATCTTCTAGGGACCTCAAAAGTCATCTAGTCTAAATCTCTTATCTTACAGATGAGAAAAAATGAAGTTGAAAAAGGTAAAGAGGCTTGCCCAAGATCCTTCAGATAATAAGGGACTTGGGTGAGATTTGAATTCAAAGACTCCTAAAACAGTTAGATTTCCATTGATCTACACTGCCTCAGGACATAATCTTAATAAAGTCAAGGGATAACAAGATGAGATAGTAACATTAAAGGTATCTAGTCTAACCAGTTCCAGACCTATACTTCCTTTTACCACATGCCAAGGTATCATGTAGCTTATGTATAAAGACCTCCTATGATTCAGACTCCTCTATTTCTGGTCTGTGATAATAAGCCAAAATAACACACACACACACACACACACACACACAAATAATGAATAGAGTTAAAAGAATCTGTGTCAGTACAATAAACTAAGGAAAATGACAGAACTATTGGTGTGCTACCCATAAGATTAGAAAAATTATTGATCCCTTTGGGATCATTTGTGGGTACTATTGTGGGACCCACATTTATCCCACAAAAATATTTATAGCAGCTCTTTTTGTAGTAGCAAAGAATTGGAAATTAAGGGGATGCCCATCAATTGGGGAATGGCTAAACAAGTCTTATACAAATGTAATGGAATACTGTTGTGCCATAAGAAACGAGGAACAGATGGACTTCATGTTTACCTGGAGAGGCTTATATGAACTGATGCTTGAGGGAGAACAGCAGAACAAGGAGAAATTTGTACACAATTACAGACACAACATATGTGTGACGACCAACTTTGAGAGACCGAACTCTACTCAGAAATGCAGAGTTATAAGTCAACTCCAACTTTTTCAATACATGTTTTGGGTTTCAACTTGAAGCAGAATCATTTGAATTGAATGGAATTCATAAAATTATCAAATCACAAAATCTAAGAGTAGGAAGAGATCTCATGATTCATCTGTTTTAATTTGTACAGAAAAATGAATTTCCATAAGAATGTATCCCCTAAATGTGAGTCTAACCTATGCTGAAGATCTTTGATGAAGTAGGAACCACCATGACCAGAAAGCCCTGCATTAAAATTTTTTTTATTCCTTTTAATATCCACCATACTTTATTTAAAAGGAATAACATCACTACTGATTTTCATTACCCTTCTAATTTCTCGCTTTCACATATTTCCAATATCAATAACCCCTTTAATTTTATTAGTACTTTTAGCATGTGATGTCAGTGTAGATCTAACTTAACTAGTAATAATGTCCAATGTAAGTTTAGTATATCAGGGGTAGGGAACCTGTGGCCTCAAGGTCACATTTGGCCCTCTTGGTACTCAAGTGGGGCCTTTTAAATCCAAACTTCACAGAACAAATCCCCTTAATAATAGAATTTGTTCTATAAAACTTGGACTTAGTCAAAAGGTGACACCCAAGGACCCAGGTAGGTTCCCCACCCTTGGCCTAACTAGTAATAATACCCAATGCTCATGGTAAATATCACATCCAAATCTTAAATCTATTAAAATGTTAAAAATTTTAATCCCCATATCATCTATGTGTATTCCTACAATTTGATGCTCAAAAAACCATGAGTATAAATTAATCCAATTTCTCATATTCTAGTAACTACTATTGTTGGTTTAATCCTTCTTCACAATAACATTGACCTAGGGCAATACTTCAATACATCATTTTTCACAGTTTCTTTACCAGGTTCACCACTTATTCTCTCATGCTTATTGTTGCCATTATTTATAACTGCAAGTCAAAATCGTATACTAAAGGAATCTCTAACATGTTAAAAAAAACTTACTTAACGATGTTAACTGTCTTTCAAATAAATTGTGGCTTCCAGCTCATCCGAAAAAATCATATTTTATATTTCATTTGAAATTCTAAGTGTAATACTAATTCCAACATTAGTTGTAATTCTTTGTTGAGGAAAACAAAACAAATGCAAGATTGCATTTCATATTTTATACTTTAGAGAGGACTTTACCCTCATTAGTTACATTTATTTTTCTATGTAGTAATATAAAGTCCCTATAAATGTTAGTCATTAATATAATCCATTCATTTTCAGAGAGTTACAATGGCTAGGAAGAATTTTTTCCTTTTACTTTTTTTTTTCCTGAAATCAAACTTTAATTGAACTCTCTGAAACATCTAACTATTGCTCCTTGTTCTGCTCTCTGGGGTCAAACAAAACAAATCTAATCTTTTCTCCACAAGACCATACTTAAAATGCTTGAGCAGAAATATCATGTCCCCAGTGAGTCTTATTTTATCAAGGTTAATTTGCATAGTTCCTTCAACTGATCTTCATATATCACAGAATCAAGGTCCTTCACCATCCAGGTTGCCCTACTTTGAACACTTTTCAGCTTATCAATGTCCTTCCAAATACATGGTGCCCAGAATTGAACTAATATTCCAGATGAAGTCACAACAGGTCAGGGTACAATGGGGTCATAATCTCACTATTCTTGGAAGCTATTCTACTCTTAAGACAAGCTACTAACATTTTCTTTAGCTTTTGTGACTACCATATTAGTTTGCTGATTCATACTAACCTTGCAGTCCATGAAAACACCCAGATCTTTTTTCCAGAACAACTACTGACTATCCATTTCTACCCTTACTTTGCATTAATGAAGTTGAGTGTTGTTTTTTATTTCTATTTGGGGGGGAGTGTGTGTGTGTAATATATAATATATATATGCATATATGATATGCTCTGTATTTGTATAATATGTATATAATTTATAAATGTCATCTCTATGAATGTAATATCTGTATATATGTATACATGTGTATATGTATGTATGTGTGTGTGTGTGCATTATTTGGTGTGGTCACAGATTATCCATATCAGTTTGCTCAGACTAACCCCATATTTCCTCTTCATCACAATTGTCTACCTTTTTGTCTTCAAAATTTAATTACAGAGTATCTCCCATCCCTCTTTGCTAACTTCTAAATATTTTATTACATGGAATCCTACCTATCCTCCTTTGAACCCACTGGAATTTCCATTCCAAGGGTATAAGACAGACTATACTCAGATATCTTTTGTCACAAAATTTATGTTTAGGTTGGAGTGGTTATTTCTCTAAGGTCCCATCATTTCCACCTCAGACAACAGCTCTTCCTTGTTGGTGAGACCCAGATCCAGATTAAAATTTCCTTGTGTAGGTTCTACCACCATTTCAAAAAGTGAAATTATCATGTAGACAAATCAAGAACTTATCAGTCTCCCTGTTTTTGTCAGAAATATAGCACCACTAATATAATAAAAATGGTGACTCTACCTAAATTAATTTGCTTATTTAGTGCTATGCCAATTAAACTATCAAAATTATTTTTTAGAACTAGAAAAAAAAGTAACAAAAATGATCTGGAAGAACAAAAGGACCAGAATATCAAGGGAATTAATGAAAAGAAAGCAAGGGAAGATAACCTAGTCAGACCAGATCTAAAATTGCATTGTAAAACAGCATTTATCAAAATTACTTAGTACTGACTAAGAAATAGCATGGTGGATCATTGGAATAGGTTAGTTAGGCACACATAACACAGTTGTCAATAACTATGGTAATCTACTTTTTGATAAACCCAAAGATTCCAGTTTCTGGGATAAGAACTCACTATTTCTGGGCGGCCAGGTGGCTCAGCGAGTAAGAACACAGGCTCCAGTGTCAGGATGACCTGGGGATTGAATCCAGGCTCCAACACTTAGCACCACACCCAGAAATAACTGGCCGTGTAACCTTGAGCAAGTTACTTAACCCTGATTGCTTAAAAAAAATGTGAAAAAAAAGAACTCACTATTTGAAAAAAACTGCTGGGAAAACTAGAAAATAGTATAGCAGAAATGAGGCATAGACCAACTGCCCCAACCATATACCAAGATAAAGAAAAATGGGTAAACTATTGTGTTGCCAAGGCAATATTCACAGCTCCAATGACAATTATGAATATGCCAATGTAGGGGTGGCTAGGTGGTGCAGTGAGTAAAGCGCAGGCCCTGGAGTTGGGAGGACCCAAGTTTGGTTCTGGCCCCAGATACTTAACACCCACACAAAATACTAGCAGTGTAACCTTGGGAAAGTTACTTAACCCCAAATGCCCTCCAAAAAGGCAAAAAAAAGAAAGAATATGCCAATGTAGTTCCAAATTGCAAAATATAACAGACTCTCCATATATAATACAGAAGCAAAACATTTATTCAGACACCAGAAAGCTAAATCCCAACACCAGAAAACCAAATTTACCATAGCAACAAAGAAGTTAATGCACATTAACCATGTAGGGGCAACATCATCCCAAAACAAAACCCCTGCTTGGGCCTTCCCATGAACAAACACAATCCTAGCTGTTTGCTTACCTGTGTCCTTTCTCTCTACTATAACTGCTCTGACTTATTTCCTGCTCTACCCCTTCCCTCTCTACTCATTCATCAGACTCCTCCCACCACAGGCTCCAGGTGATTACATTTGAAGTATTAGTAGGCAAGGAAGAGCTTCAAATTCCCTTAGGCCTATTAAGGGACAGGAAAGATCTTCAAATTCCCATTACCATTACATTTGGTCCCAAGATCTTTCATGTCCCTTTTATAGGTCAATGGGACATTAGGAGTAACTGGTGTCAACAGAACTTTACAACAATATAACAGGGATAATAGAAAATAAGCACATAAAACAATCATGTCTATGGAGAAGGGAATAATTTATGATCAAACAAGAGATAGAGAACATTATGAAATGCAAAATGGAGGAAACCACCTTGTAAATACTCAAAGACAGGAAATGGAATACCTTATAGAATGAATCAAACCATTGGAATAAAAGCTAAACCAATAATGAGTGAAGGACAAGGCCTAAATCATAATCTGTACTTGAATCAATAAACTTCTCTGCATAATAGCCATGGTATCACCAACTCAAGTATTTCCGTCTATTCCTTGTTATAGGCATTCCTGTGGCCAACCCCTCAACATAAGAACTTGAAAGATCTCTTTGCCAATTTTCCTTAATGTTAGTGCTTTCCCTATGTTGATTATTTTCAATGTATCTTGGATATAACCTGTTGTTACATGTTTCTTTACCTTCTCTATTTCATTATACTATGAGCTTCTGAAGAGCAGAGATTTTCTTTAGCCTTTCTTTGTATCTCCAGTGCTTACTAGTAGTATCTCAAACATAGTAGGAGAGAGATAGATACATACATATAGCTATGTGTATATATAAACATATATATATATATATATACACGTGGGTATATATAAATGTTTACTTAATGATCAACTGAAACTTGAGACATCATCCAACTACAACTAGAAAACAGTGAAATGCATTATTTTAGAACCAAATCATATGAATTTTGACATCAACACTAAAATCCTTGATAAAGCAGGTCCCCTTAGTCAATGAGTATGATTTCTTTAGAGATATTCTGCTATGTAAGTGATTTCATGGCAACTGTTAATACTTAAATATTTTAAACTGTCTCTTAAAGTGCTTATGCATTTTAAGAAAAAATAATAAATGTTGTCTAAAAATTATAGACTCTTCTTTATTTTTTTCTTCAGGTAAACTACAAGGTTTGGGCCCTGGAAATGAACAGAGAACGAATACATTTCTTAGGAATTCTAACATTTTTATTATGTACAATTCAGGACTTTGGCATATCTGAAATTTTAAATGTGGTCTCATGTATATGCCTCTCATTTTATTTGCCTGTCTTCTAATTCTTTGTTTCATTACTTCAAGCACTCCTTTCCACTGATCCATGGAGGTTAGAATACAAAAGACAAATTTCTCAGGTCAACTTTCTCATGTTCTGATTAAAAGTACATC
Source organism: Petaurus breviceps papuanus (assembly GCF_028583685.1). Lineage (NCBI taxonomy): Eukaryota > Metazoa > Chordata > Mammalia > Diprotodontia > Petauridae > Petaurus > Petaurus breviceps. Next base: position 18,497,754 of record NW_027187358.1, read on the forward strand.
ATCCATGAAAAACGGGACCATGAATTGAATTAATAGTTTAAAATCCAGAGTTAATCAAAACCTTCAGTCAGGCCACTACCTTCAACCTCTTTCCCATGAAATATTCTCTATCAAAGAAATCATGAAATGACTTTATTAGTTATTTTTCATATCTCCCCTTTCCTTAAATTTGACTACTCTTGTAGAAGATATGTGGATATTCCAAAAATAAAGAGAATATGCTTGCATAGTTTGCAATTTGTATAATCACATAATGAATAATCCATTGATCTATGTCTTAACATTTAATTCAGTAGACTAGTAGAAAGTGTCCTGTGTGTGGAATAAGGAGACCTTATATGGAACCTCTTATAAGATGTCTGAATTTGAGCACTTAACTTCATCTGTGTAGCCTTCTGCTTCCTCATCTGCAAAATGGAGATGTAAAAGCCTAAACTAGATGTTTTCTAAGATTTCTTCCCTTATCCAAATGTCAGTAGCTCACTCAGGCAGCTAGGTTGTGCAGTGAGTGTTACACTTGGAGTTGAAAAGACCAGGTCAAATCCTGCCTCAGACACATACCCAACTATGTGACCCTAGGCAAGTCACTTAATATCTGTCTGCCTCAATTTCTTCTCCTACAAAATGGGCACAGCTATAGTGTAAACCTCATAGGATTGTGTTAGGATTGAATGAGATAACGTGTCTAAAACACTTTTGCAATCTTAAAGTGCTACATACATGCCAGTTCCTATTGTCATTTATTAAAATTAACATCTCATTCTCTGGCATATGGTAAGAACTCAATAAATATTTGTTTAATTACATTTTCTCTCACATAAAAGTCAAACATTTTTAAAGTTATGTCAATTTTTTCAGTGTTTCACTATTTCTGTTGCAGTTATAACACATTCTTGACTTAAAAGATAAAATCTAAAACATAAAATTTCCATACAGAATCAACAATTTGAGTGAAATTTCACTGGTCAGAACACTCTGCCTCCTGTCACATACTTCCTACTCAATAGGAAGAGTTTTTGGCAGCTTGTTTCCTTGCTGAAAACAAGGCAAGTTTTATCTGACCTTCAGAAAAGTACTTAAGTTGTCTACCAATCTGATGGATCATATCTAATTCAGTCAACAAAGTAGTCAACAGGGGAAAAAATGAAATCCACAAAATATTAACCTAGTGTATGGACTTAGCATTGGTATTATTTATCTTTCTTCCATCTCTCATAAGCTTAAGTATAAAAAATGAAAGTTCATGTCAATTAATTTAGTAAGATCCTCCTTGTATGATATGTAAACAAACCTTCCATCCTGTAGATTAATTCCAATAACTGAATTGAATGGAGCCAAGCCATCCTCCATTACTAACATCCTTTTTCAAATTAAGGAGCTTAATCTACCTAGGTTAAAGTCATAAATGATTTAATATTATGACATTTCCATATATTCATTTGCTTAACAAATATATACTGACTGCCTACTGTATAAAAGGCATTCAGTGCTTGGTACTCAGATATTTATTGCATGCATATAAGGAGGAGATGCATTCCGTGACATTCCATTCTACACACATACACATGTACACACATATATATATATGTTATACATATGTGTGTATAAAACCAAAGCATTTATTAGAGTGTTAGAATTTTTCTTCCTATTTTTTGAGGCCACTTCCTACTCTGAAGTCTTGAATTTCTTTGGACTTTTCTCTTAGTCACCTGAGCACTGGGAAAGATCATTCTTCAAGATCCAATAAGCCTTAATATTAATTTCTCACCAGTACCCTATATCCTCTTTAATGGAACGGCAGAGCGATGAACTTACAAAACCTTCATTTAAGAAGAAGTCAGATTATTTCATTTCCCATAAGTTCTGCACTCTTTTGGACTTTGGAATTCTCCATCATGCCAAAATGTTGGATGTCTTCCTCCCATTTTAGAACTTCTTGTTTTGTCTTCCCCTATTAGATTGTAAGCTCCATTGAGGGCAAGGATTATCTTTCTTTTGTTAATATTTAGATGTCCATATTTGAATCACCTCATATATATTACGCACTTAATAAAGGTTTATTGACTGTCTAAATGACAAAGACCAGGCTAGTGTGTTCCTAGGTATAAATGCCATCATGCAAACATGTACACACAATCACTCCAGTCTATTTTAAACAGAAACTCAACATATGTGTTTATTAAATTGTTAAATCAGAATATCAAATGAACAAATGCAATGTCACTTGGATTAAGTCTCTTCAAAATTGAAATGTATAATTGATCAAATAGGACATGAGCCAAATAGATTGTTCATTTAAATTGCATGGAATAGTGGTACAACCAGGCCATCATCTAGCACTTTTTACCTTGGAAATCCTTTAAGAAGAAATATTTGCATCCATGGAAACTTATGATACATTGTTTGAGAAAAATTCCTAATATAAACATCATGGATGGGTTACAAAACTTCACATCAAAACTCATAGGAATTTAGGAAAGCAATAAAAACTTAGGATAACAAGGAAGCTGTTACATATTTATATCTATACCCATATATAGATATAGATATATATGACGTTGTGGAAAGGTGGGGCATTAAAGAAGGCATAAGACCAAAGCTTGGGATGGACAAGACAATAATAAATGATAACAAAGATAACTGAAAGGTATTCTATTCGTACTTCATCTTGCTTTTCTCTGCAATGTCTTGGAACTGGAAAGGATAAAATCTAAATGGCTAATAGGGAATTTACAAACAAGACAAGAAATTATATGGGAAAATGTCATCTAGGCACATTTAATAAGTTCAAATCACCAGAACTTGATGAATTAAATTACAGGATACTAAAAGAATTGAGTCATTGTTTGTGATCTTTAAAATAGCACAGATTTGATTATTAAAGGCAATACATTAGTGTAAAAATAAGAAGAGAAACACATCTTATACACTTCCTAGTTATATCTAGAAAAATAAACTCTTTAGCAAACAAATGGTAGAAGCAATTTTTTAAGAAAAAATCATTTTTATTACAAGAAATTAAAAGTTTTTTTACAAACAAAATTAAGGCATCTAAGAAGGGGGAAGTCTTCAACTAGGGATCATCTTTACAAGAAGTATTTTTTGATAAGTGTTTTATCTTCAAAATGTATAAACAAGCAGTCAACAAGTATTTCTTAAGTAACTATGATGTGCCAGATTCTATAAAAAGTGGTGAAGATACAAAGAAAGTATGTATGTGGAGTATGGCAAACATTTTTAAGTGCTTTCTTTTTTCTAGCATTGTGCTGAGTGCCTTACCAAATATCTTACTTGATCATCAAAACATTTCAGTGAAGTTGGTGTTATCACCCCCATTTTGTAATTGAGGAAACTGAGGAGCACAGCAGTGAAGTGCCTTGCCCAGAGTCACATAACTAGTAAGTACCTGAATCTGGATTCGAACACAAGTCTTCCTGACAGCAAGCAAAAACAGTCCTTGTTCTCAAGAAACTTTCAGTTTAACCAAAATGTGACCAAAAGTCATTCACCAATTGATGATTAATCAAAAGATATAAATGCAAAATTGATTACTACTCAAAAGATATAAATAAACAAATAAAAGATATAAATTAATCCCAAAAGTATAGGATGATTTGGAATTTTACAAATAAAGTGGATAAATATCTGTGAGATAATATTTGCAAAATGCTTGCTTTGCAAAATTTAAAGTGTTATAAATGTTGTTGTTATTGACTACTACAATTCTACTAGTAGACATATGTCCCAATGAGATCATTTACAAAAAAAAAGTTTCCATATATATATAAAAAATGTTTTAGCAGCACTTTTTTGTGGCAGCAAAGAACTGGGGGAAAGTAGATTCCATCGATTAGAGAATAACTAAACAAATTGTTGTACGTGAATGCAATGGAATATTACTGTGCTATAAAAAATGACAAACATGATGAATGGAGAGAAGCATGGAGAGACACATGAATTGATGTAAAGGCAAGTAAGCACAGCCAGGAAAACAATATTGAAATATAAAATGTCCAAAATAATGTAAATGGAAAGAACAACAACCATAAACAATCTAAATAGAAACTTATGAAAGTATAAACAACAAGCTTGGCTCAAAAGAAGAGATATGAGAATATATCTCTACTCCTTTGGAATGGTAGGGGTCCATGAATGTGGGATATTTCAGATGTTTGGGATTTAATAATTGATGTGGTTGAAATTTTTTCCTCTTCCTCTTTTTTTAAGATTTCTTTTTATTTTGGTGAGGGATGACATCTGGAAGGGAGGAGTAAGGAATATAGGAAAAAATGTTGTAAATGTAGTTGTTAAAGGAAATTAATAAGATCTTTTAAAAATATCTAAGGAAGTTAAGCTATCCCAGCCGATATCACATAAGATTTGGCATTTAGGAATATATCATTTTGAATCTAGACTCAGATAATTACTAGCTGTGTGAACCTAGGCAAACCACTGAACCTCTTTCAGTTTGTATTTTCTCATCTGTAAAAAGGGGATAATAATAACATATACCTGTCTTACAGAGTTGTTGTAAAGATCAAATGAAATAAAATGTAAAACTCACTTAGCTAAAATTAAAATATTTTATAAGTGTAGATGATGATGATCTTTAATCTTTTAAAGGAAGTGGAGCATAGTATTAGAGGACAAATATCCAAATTTTCCAAAAAGAAAAGAGACTTCAATTCATAGCAAAATTCAGGATTACTTAGTCAATAAATATTTAAGTACCTCATACGTGCAGGACATTGTGTTATATGCTTGGAATATAAATGCATAAACAACAACCAAAAACAAACAAACAAAGAGAGTCCCTGTCCTTAAGAAACTTAAAGTCTAATAGGGGAAGATACACAAAAGGAAACTAAAAATGGAGTTCATGTATGGCAAGGATGCATGATGGAGAAGTCAAAGGAGTATATCTGGATGGGAAATGATGAAATGCCTGACCTTGTTCCCTCCTTAAATGGAGGTTTATAGGGATTATTTCTGGGCTTCAAGCAAAGGGGCAGTCAGTGTCTGTAACAGTATGTAGTAAGAGGCAAGTAACAAGTAACCTCTCTTTTTGGATTCAATCTTGCAGGAGGATAAGGTTTTCCAAATGCTGAGATTCCTGAGTAAATGATGGATGTCAAAGGAGCATAGTTCAGTGGAAACTGATTAGTTACGGGTTAAAAAGGACTTATCAAAAAATGTTAGCATGTCTCCACCAAAAAAAAAAATGTCATACCAGACTAACTTGACTTTTTAACTTGACCTGGTTACTAAACTGGCAGAATTTGACAAGATTGCTGAGTGTCAATATGGTATGGAGTGGAGAAAGTTAGTTTTGAACTTAGAGAGATCTGAGTTCAAGTTGTGGATCTTAAATATTTTAGTTGTGAGACCATGGGTTAATCACAGAAGCTTTCAGTATCCCCAGTCAATTTTTTTTGTTTGTGTTTTTGCTTTTTTTGGAGGGAGAGGTAGGGCAATTGGGGTTAAATGACTAGCCCAAGGTCACATGGCTAGTTTTTTGTGTTAAGTGCCTAAGGCAGGATTTAAATTCAGGTCCTCCTGACTCCAGGGTGGATGCTCTATTCACTGTGCCACCTAGCTGCGCTCTCCCCCCCCCCAAGTCAAATTTTTAAGCCTAAAATTGATAGTCACCAATTTGTACCATTGAAGGAAGATTGAACACTGATGATATCACAGATGGGGAGATGCCTTGGAAGAATTTGATATAGAATTTAGCAAAACATTTGAAAAAAAAAACTGTTCCTTTTATTTTACATATGCAAAAGTTGAAGAGGTATGAACAAGACAATAGTGCAATGAGGTAGATTCAATGCCAGTAGAATAACCAGACCCAATAAATAGGTAATTAATTTAGTGCCAACTTGGATGGAGGGCACTCAGAGAATACCTCAGTTATCTGTGTATGATGCTTTTATATACTTTTATCAGTAATTTGGATAAACACATAGGTGGCACAGTTATCAAATTAGCAGATGACTGAAACCTGATAGGTAATGACAAGACTTGGGAAGTATTGGTTTTCTTCTCACTCAAGGTGTTCAGACAAAGACTGGAAGACCAAAGAGGTGTGTTGGAAAAGGTATTCTTGTTCAGCATTACATTGGACTACATGAACTCTCAGATCCCCTCCAACTCTGAGATTCTGGGATTCTGTTTGGCTACTACCTGATGAACATGCTTTTTACTCAGAATACTTAAGTCCTCAGTCAAATCATTTATTTAGTTCAGATCAGCATTATCTATAATAAGGAAAGAGTGCATTGAATGTCATGAATATTAAAGACAGGAAAACTAAAGGGAAAAATCAGGAGGAAAGATTTCTTCAACTAGAATAATGGCAAGCAAAGAAATATTTAGCACCTTGTTTGAGTTCATATATCTTTGAACCTTGCCCTGATCATATCAAGTCTTTGTTAAGAAACAGAATTTGTGAACCCCTGTTGTTGATGCAACAGGAAGGGGTGGAAGAGGGAGGAGCTTAATTATCATATAAAAGGAGAAGCCCAGGATGGGAGAGAACAGAACTGAGAGAGAATTTGTTCTGGCAGATTTTGAGAAGGGAACATTTGTGGTGATAGCATGCTGTCTCTTCAGTCTGTGTTGATTTTTGTTTGTGATGTGTGTTGAGTTCTCAGACGTTGTTGGTAGGTCTGTGTTGATTTCACATGTAGATAGTGAATTGATTGTGGTGCTGGAAATGTGAATGAATGTTATTGTGACTCTTTTAAGCTTTGTCTTCCCAGAAACAGAAACTGTGAAGAACTTGAGGTAGATTAGACACTGTGAGCTTCAATATGGAACAGGAAATGGACAAGGAACTAGATGAGGAACTGGACAAGGAGCTGAGAGCTGCCTGCCTTTAAATCCATGTGACAGTTGAATAGATTTGGTCAGGAGCTGGGACCAAGAAGAGGAACCATGGAACCTGAGAGCCAGTCTCAAGTCAAGATGAAAGAACCTCTTCTTAGGTACCTAATGCCTATTGAGAAGATTATGATTTACCATGACCTAAGGGTGGAGAACTTTCACTTTTTCACTGTGTCCCTTAAGGAGGCTTGCTCCTTAAGGATGATTGAGTTAGGGACTTACTGAATGATATCTTTTGTTTAAAACTATGTGGCCACTTTGGTGATAACTTGTTATGTCATAACATTGTGAATGCTGTACTTTGGTTTCTGTGAATGTTTTGTCTTAGTTTATTACTGAATAAATAGAGAGTTCACGATACTATGTAATCAAAATCCTGAAGGTGTTCACAGCAGCTGTCCTCTGGAAAGCTGCTTGTGCTTGGCTTTACAACTAGTAAGGTAACTGAGATTATATGGACATGATAGCTAAAAGGAGGCCCATTATAGATAGCTCACCATTGATTCCATAATGGCTATCAAGGAACAGAAAATGCTACCACTGCCAGCCAGAGTGTGTATAATCCAAGTGTCCTCTGCTCTTCTTAGAGAGGAGGAAATTCATCATGACACAGCCCTAGATAAGCCATGCATCTGATAAATAACTCTCTATTTAGTATTAAAAGAATGATTGTCACTATTCAGAAAGCTTCTGAAACATCAAGCAGCAAAAACAACACAAAGGAAACAAACCATAAAGGCAGCCATTGTCCCTAGCTGTCACTTATGAAAAGAAATGCGAACAAATGGCTATGTTTCTACTTGACTGTCTTTATGGATACATAGCTAAGTCAAACCTCACACACACAATCTGAAGAAAAATAACAGAGCTCATATCATTATGGATGTGGAAATTGAAAAGTATTAAATTTCCAAAATGGCCTCAAGGACATAGAAAGTGCTGAAAAACCTTGAAAATAAGATGGATTACCACATCTCATTATTCATGTATCTCTCTCCAAAGACTAATAGCTTTATAATTTTATTTATATCACATTAAGCAAGATGTAAAGCATGCAATATAAATATGTTAGCAATCTATTGACTAAAGTGCTATTTCAACAACTACTTTCCTTCCAAGTTTGAGGAATGAACAGACATTAAGAGTAAGAGAGCAATACTTTTTTACTCTATGTTGCTATAATTTAATACTAATGGCTCTTAAATGTGTGTGTGTGGGGGGGTAGAAGATATATACTCCTTAGGAATGACAGATTGTTCTGTTTGTGTATTTCTTTTGCAAAATGACGCAAAATCTTGAAGCAAAACTGATTTTATTGTTCTAGCCAAGATGTTTGAAGTCTGGTTAGCAGGAAAGAAGTTGAGACCTGCAAATATAAGTCAAGGACAGTAAAAGAACAGATGCAAAAATGAAGTGGGAGAAGAGGGCTGAGAATGCTAGAACAGAAATTTCTACTTTCACAAATTCTTTCAAAAATAATAAAAACAACTTGTTAGATAGTCCAGCAAACTACCAGAGAATGAAAAAGTATCCTGGGAAAGACAACACTGAGCAAAATTTTTAAATACACAAATCTTAGTTTGAATACCTAGACAGCATGACAATGAAGATAAAGCACTGAGCCAGGAATCAGGAAGAACTGGTTCAAATCTTGTAATGATCCTGAAAAAAATCACTTAATTTTTCTATGCCTCAGTTTTCTTTTTTGTAATATGAGGGGATTGTACTTGATAGTCTCTAAGGTTCCTTCCTTCAAATCTATAATCTCCTCCATCTCAAACTCGGATTTAAAGGAGAGTGGAGAATACCATCCTTGACCTTTTATTCTGGTACATTCAATTATGATCCTGCCATCTGTGAACTGAGAGTTCAAATAATAAATTAATTGATCCTAAAGTGGCCATGTATTTCTCCTCCCAGAAATATAAAGCATTTAAAAAAGTAATTTTCTGGAGATATTGTGATGATGTGAATTCTAGGCACTTTTAGAAAATGATGGGGGAGAGTGACAATATACAAAGTATAGACAAACACTCTGTCCTAATTGAATGATGTTTATTAAGTGGTTACTATGTGTTTCTTCTTAAGTTATCAAAGCAATATATTTAATGCCAAAATTATACAGTCTTAATTAAAGAAGTTTATCATAAAGTTTCTTTTCTTTTTTCTTTGTCTGGATTGGTAATTTTCTTGGATAAGGAGCTCCTCATGAGGAAAATCTCTATACCCTTCCCAATAATATAGATTGATAACTATTCTGCAATGTATGGTTTAAGAGAATAAGCTGGGACACTGAAAAGTTAAGTGACATAGGCAGAAATGCAGCCAGTATGAGCCCAGATCATCCAGTGGATGGAGTCTTGAACCTGGAACTGTGAACTTCTAAGTCCATATCTGGTCTTAGACATTTACTAGATGTGTGATACTGGGAAAGTCACTTACCTCTGTCTACCTCAGTGTCCTTAACTGTAAAATAACACCTCCCTCCCAGAGTTGTTTACAGGGATCAAGTGAGATATTTCTAAAGCATTTAGCACAGTACCTAGCCTATAGTAGTCACTTAAAAATGTGTTTCCTTCTTTCCTCCTTCCTTCTCTCTAATCATGCCTTGTCATACTGTGTGATTTTTGTCTATGTTCTCTAGTGGATCCTCTCCAAAGTGTTCATTGACTAAAGACTAAAGGCTAAAGACAATCTTCTAAGACATGTCTGTGTCTACAAAAAGCACATGGACTGCCTAACTGACAGCTCTATTTTGCAATTCATGACCACTTCATATTTTTTCCATCATATTTTTCCTGAATAACACATTTTATTCAACTTCTTGGACATAGGTCATACATGGATTAATCTTTTAATCATATCAGTTGAAAAATACTATTAAAGCAAGACTACACTGAAGAAAAAGAGAAAGGAGCTTAAAAATCAGATATGCAGGGGTAGCCAGGTAGCACAGAGAGTAAGAGCACCGGCCCCAAAGTCGGGATAACCTGGGATCGAATCTGGGCTCAGACACTTAGTACCCACCCAGAAACACCTGGCTGTGTAACCTTGAGCAATTTACTTAACCCCAATTGCTTTAAAAAAAATCAGATATGCAAGAAAAATAAATAGAGCTTCACATTATTTTTAAATGAATTTAGAAAAAATTTTTAAAGGTTCTATAAACCAAAGCAAATGACCATAAATACATTACATGACAAGATTATGTGGAAAACACCAAAATCCAGAAAAATGCAAGAAAACATAGTTTATTTTCTACAATGATATGTTTAGACATTATTCGTGAGAATTATCTGGAAGTAGTAGAATCAGAAGGCAAAATGAAGATTAATGGAATATACGCAACATTATATGAAAGAACTCACAATTTAATTTTCTGAGAAATAGAGTGACCAAACTATAGTTTATGTCAAATTGAAAGTCTATCCATGTATCAAGAGGAGATAATCCCTTTATCATAAAATTTCACATGGAATTTCTCAAAACTAATCAGCAATGAGGTAAAAAAAAAAACAACCATGTGACCTCCAGAATGAGGAACATTCCTTAATATGATTTTTAAGTAGCTAAAATAGTATTATTAGTATTATTTTTTGAATGGGAAAAGACTGGAATCTTTCAGAATGATGTTGAAAATAAAATAAGAATACCAATTTTCCCAGTACAGAAGCAAGGTACAAAATAAATCCCTTCTCTCTCCCATCCACAAATCATTAGTATTTCCATTTATTATTTCCATTTTTATTATCTGACATTTTGCCAGACATTAAAAAAAAGCTACAGTAATTTTTAATGGGAGATGGGGGAACTAGTATACAGAAGTTTAATGCAACAATTTTCCTGGGATGACTAAGAATTCTGTACATATGCAAGGTTATGCTAATATATATGTATGTAGATATATATTCATATACATTTGTATTATGTATATGTATGTGCGTATATAGACACATATAATATTAAGATGGAATGGAACATCTATGACCTTTGTTTGACTGACAAACAAATTGACAAGGGGTGAAGGAGAATTAGTGTATACCAGTTCTATAGAGATGGGAAGATGGAGGGTGTGCTTTGGCAAATAGGAAGTCCTATATTTCTGGGGAAAATACTAGTTATGGCATAAACATAGAAATTGTTCCCATTGGTTACTGGCTGGAGTCAATGATGCATTTATATAAGTGAAGGCCTCTATGTAATTCCTTACCTTGAAGACACAAATGATATAGTAGATAGAGAGCCAGACTTGGAGTCATGGAAATTAAGTTTCAAAGTCCATCTCTAACAATTACTAGCTGCATAATTATGGACAAGTTCTTTACCTTTTCTATGTCTCAGTTTACTTATTTTTAAAATGATTACAGTGGATCATATGACCTCTAAGACACTTGCAGCTTGCTTTTTTTTTAATCTAGGAGCCTACTACCAGCAAAACATCATTTTTTTTTTTTTTTAGCATGCTGGGGCAAAGCTCTTTTTTCTTCTTCTTTTTTTAAAGCAATCGGGGTTAAGTAACTTGCTCAAGGTTACACGGCCAGTTATTTCTGGGTGTGGTGCTAAATATCTGAGCCCGGATTTGATCCCCAGGTCATCCCAACACTGGAGCCAGTGATCTTACTCACAGAGCCACCTGACCGCCCCTAAGCAAAACATCATTTTGACACTGAGGGAGGCAGGGGGGGGCTTCAGTTTTGCCTTTGTGCTGCTACCATCTGCAAAGTATATGGCATATGGTATCCTCAATAATATATGTGTGTGGTTTTTATTGATTGAAAGTCACTGTGAGTAGTTTGATAAAGTCAATAAAATATGAAGTAAAGAATTGCTGTACAGCCCTCAAAGTCCATCTGAAGTTACAAAGGATGAATTTGCAGTAGACATATTCATCGTGGTTTCCTACATCTAGAAAATGTGAATAATATCTTCCTTTACCAGGTTGTTGTGATAAAAGGATTCTATAACCCTTAAAGTATTATAAAAATGATTGCTGTTAATACCTCACAGGATTATTGCACATATCCAGTGAGGCATCATATATAGCATCATTTTTAAGCTAAAACAAAAGCAGTCTATGAATGTAAAACATTTTATCATTGTAAAATTATAACATATTAAGGATAAAACTTGTAGAATGTTTTGATCCCAAAAGTCAGGTATTAAACATTTTCCATGAATTTAACACTTTCAAATTCTTTGCAGAGGTTTTGGAGGATTTTTTTCTTTGTGAAGGAGGGAACAGAACTTATGGAAAGTTTCCATTAAAATATGTCATATTTTCATGGATATCCCCATTAATGTCAATAGATCATGTTCTGTTGCCCATGTTTGGAATTCAGTCCCATCTCACTTCTGCCTCTCAGAATCTCATGTTTCTTTCAAAACTCTGCCCAAATGACATCTTCTATTTGAATCATTTGCTGATCTCCCAGCTATTTCCCTCCCCTAAACTCCAAAATTATTTACCTTGTAACAGTTTTGTATGTTTTGTATAAGATAAATTAAGTATCTATTTCTCTTTGTAAGATGTTTTAAGGCAGACTTTATTATCTGTCTTTCTATTTCCAGTGCCTGACACAAAGTAGGCACATATGAAATGTGTTTTGACTAATGATGTGTTTGATCTTCAAATTATGATGGTCCTTGAATTGTTCCTAGAACTAGACATATAGGAAATAAACCCTGTTTACCCACCAGCTCACATTCTAAACTCTAGAAGTCACTAGGAAAATATTTCATTCTGTGGGTTTTGGATGGGCACAGATGACTAGTCTTCACCACAGAGAAGACTTGGATCCTTTTATAAAGGTAATCTGGAAACACTAGCAGTAATGCTACAAGTTCTTTTTGCATCATCTGCTGATTCAAAATATCCTACTAAATAAGTGATATGACACATAAATAAATTCCCCTTTGCAAATGCAATAACAATGAAATAAATATTTTCTATTTCTTTTTGGAGTCTATGTCCCTCTATGTATCATGCACCAGAACCATTGGGTCCTACCTGGCTTTGGGTGGCCAGATGTGAAAAGGGATGTCTTCAATCTCATCTAAGCCAAGAGATCAATTTCTAGCAGATATAAGAAATGCTTATCTGAGGATTATTCAGATTTATCTAATCCTCCTGTTGCTTAAAATCTCATAAGACAAATTATTCCTGGGAGATATCCAGGGTTTTGCAGGTTTGACTTGATTGAAAATGTCACAAAAATTGTCCTTCACACATTCTCTCATCCAAATTAGTGAAAAGACAAATCCATAGCACCAACACTTCAGCAGCAAAAATTTCTATCAGCAGCTCAAATTTTTATTTTGGTTCCCCTTTCCTGGCACTTTGCCAAGGCCTAGCTAAGCCTTCCATTTCAGGATTGGACATGCTCATGAATCCGTTTGGAAGGAAATCATACTATGTGATAACCATATCTTCTCACTGATAACTGAAACTTCAAGTCCTCAAAATTCAAATTTCTGGAGCCTTTGAAAATCTTAAGCATTTCTTTGATGGGAATGGAGGTGGGGGCTGAAAAGTGAGAAGCACATCAATTAGTTATCCTATTTTGCTTTTTTCTACCTTCACAATATCTGCCAAATGTGACAACTAATCACTCCTCACAGATCGCTGCCTTAGATCAGATCAACTCTCGACAAGACTGTTGTGCTTTTCTCCAAACTGAATGGCCCACACCAAGTCTTCCTACTCTTCGCTTTTTCATCCACACACTTGCCAAAACGATTTTCCTTAAATACAGATTTGATATTCTCTCTTTCCCTCTGCCGCAAATGTGCATAATAACAAACTCCAGTCATTCCTTATTACCTCTAGGATGAAGAAAAACCTCCCTGTTTTGTCATTTCAAATCCTTCACAACCTTGCCCTAATCTTCCTTTCTAGCTCCATTGCCTATTTTTCCCCTCCCCACATGTTATAGTACACCAAACTGCCATTTTGGTTGTTGTTCACACAAGGCAATCCATCTCCCATCTTCATCCCACAACATTGGTTGACCTTCATTCCTGGAATTCCTCATCTCATTCCTCATCTCGACCTCTTAGTATCTGTTGTTTCTTAAAGACTCAGCCCAAGTAAAATGATACATAAAAAGTCTTTTTTGATTGTCTTCCAGCCCTGCTAATTCACTTATTACCAAACATACTTATTGTTTATTTTCTTTATGTCTTATTTTACTCTGTGTGTGGGTATACATGCGAACTAACATGAATATGTATATTTTCACACACGCAGATATATATGTATGAGTGTGTGTGTGTGTGTGAATGCATGTAGGTATTCACACTAGATAGAGCATTGAGCCTTGAGTCAGGAAGAGCTGAATTCAAATCCAACCAGGATAAATACTTACTAGTTACATGAACCTGGGCAAAGCAATTAACTTTATTTGCCTCAGTTTCTTCATCTGCAAAATAACCTGGAGCAGGAAATTGCAAATCACTCCAGTACCCTTGCCAAGAAAACCCCAATTGGGGTCACAGAGAGTCAAACACAACTAAAGCAACTTAACAATAACAAGATATTCACTGTCTCATATAGGCAGTAGGTCACACAGTGGAGAGAACACTGGACCTAGAGTCAAAAAGACCTGAGTCCAAATCTGACCTTAGAAACCTATTATCTGCTTGATCCTTGATAAGTCAATTAATTTGTTTGTCTCAGTTCCCAAAACTGTAAAATGAGTATAATAATAGCATCTACCACACAGGGTTTTTATAAGGATCAAGTAAAATGTTTGTAAAAACCCTTGGTACAGTACCTGGCACAAATTAGATGATATATAAATGCTTATTCTCTTTTTTCCCCCATAGATAGATAGATACATAGACATGCATGCATATATATACATGCATATATAATATGTTATGTAAATGTATCAATTATATATAGTATATATTATATTTTGTAGAGATATTATACATATATAATACATATATACACACATACACCTGATTGCTACAAGCAAATGCAGTGTGAGATTTCCATTGAGCTTTTCTTCTTTGCATTTATATTTTTTCTATCATCATTACACAGAAATGAGAGAACATATGGCTTAGCTGATAAATAATCAACTTTCCAAACCCAAGAAGAATGGGTTCAAATCCCTTTCTGATACATACTGACTATGTGACCTACAGCAAGTCACTTAACCTTTGAGTACCCAGGACAACTTCTCTAAGACTATAAATTGAAAAGTGAATTCAGATCTGCATTGGTAGGGGGAATTTATTCACAATGAATTCCCATGTCCACAAAATCATGAATCTGATACAGAATGCATATATACACAAAAGCAGGAACAGGCACAATTACAGATGCGGGGGGGATAGGGAAGGGAGAGGGAGAGAGGGGGAGAGAGAGAGAGAGAGAGAGAGAGAGAGAGAGAGAGAGAGAGAGAGAGAGAGAGAGAGAGAGAGAATGCACTTATTTCAGAAAGACTTTGTACCAGCTATCTCATAATTTCCTACCACTCCTCTCTCCATCAGTACAGTTCAGGTGAGATTCCCTCTTTAATTCTCCATGCAGTTGCCATTCTGGTTCTATTTCCTGAGACTTTCTCTGTGAGTTACAACTAGTAGTAAGCTAAAAGTTGTCTTCCTTTCTCTTTGTCTATGGCCTTTTGTCCACATCTATGGAGCTATACAATTGAGAGAACTATAGCTCTCTGTCCTTAGAGATTTATTCCCATTGACTCGTTTATCTACAATCAAGGTCTTTCTTGACTGTCAAACCACCTCTTATTTGAGATATACTTGTTAGAGACTTCACCTCTGTCATTTTCCAAAATACCAGTACAATGAACTCAAGGTTATAACAATTCTCCCATCCAGGTCTATAGAGAATCACTCTAAATCCTATTTTGTGGGATAAAAATAAGGTTATGTATTGTACACACTGTAGGACAGAAATTGATGGTATCCACCAGATAATTCCCTCAGTGACAAAGGAACAAACCACATAGGGCTGCTCCTCATCGATCACCTAATTAAAAGTGTTTCCAGCTCCTTGGTTCCCATAAACAAATTAATGCACACCTGAGCACTCAAATTATTAACAAATAAAAGATTTATTATGACATCCATGCCATTTTGCAGGCCAGAACTAATTTCTAACCTACATTTAAATGAACCTACTTTAGCTACTAATTCATAAATATGAACATTTACCTCATTCTGGCTTGTCAGTGACCATTTCCTTGTTCCCCTGTTAGCTTATGGTCTCTTAATTAGAGAACCTGAATTCAAATTGGGAGGTGTTGTCACTGGAGAAGGGGAGGTGGTTAATTGCTTTGCACCAAATGCTAGAGGGGAGGAATGAGGTTAATTTTAGAGTACATCATCAGGCCTCAGTCTCTGGTAAAGTCAATGAGCAACTGTTAGTGACCACTTTCCCTATAAGATTGTCTTCCAAAAAATAAACATTTCAAATGGTCCGAGTTATAGGACTGTTAGCAACATCAAATGACAAATACAGCAATTGACTGTATTGTCAGAGTCTAGATATTCTAATCAGAAAAATAATCTTAAGTAGGACCATTCCCCTGTGGGTAAAAAAGGCAAGTTCTATTGCACTATCATGCTGTGGATTTCAAAAGACAACTTGGAGACATAACATCTTCATAGCAAACATGAGGAAACATATTTAGGCAAAAGTAAACTAAGCTGGAAGCATAGAAGCACAATGTCATTGATTTAGAACTGGAAGGGATCTCAATTCGCTCTAGTCCACTTCCCTCATTTTACAGATAAAGAAACTTAAGTGGGAAGTAGCTGGTGCTGGATTCAAATTTAGGTTCTTTGACTCCAAATCCCACACTCAAGATTAAAAGCTCAAAAATATGTTCATTTGTTTTAACTGTACTTTTCCCCCTCTCTGCCTCAAGTCTCATCCTAATCTAATCTATTGTCCACTCAGAAGCCAAGGTAATTTTTCCTAAAGCTTAGTCTAACCATATTACCTTCCCCATTCCTCTCACCTCACCCCCTGAGTAAACTTCAGTAGATCCTCGTTTCCTCCAGATTTAAATATAATCTCCCTTGGCACTTGAAGTTTTTCCTATGGTCCATCACTCAGTTATAGGAGGACATTACCATCATTGAAACACAACACTCCATGTCCCATCTCCAAGTCTTTGACCTACCTGGACTATTCCATCCCCTCCCCTCTACATCTTAGTCTCCCTGGCTTCCTTCAAGACTCATCTCAAATCTCACAGACTTTTCCCTGTCTCCCAAGCTGATAATACTTCACCCTTTGTGATTACTTTTTGTTACTTTGAATAGATAGATAGATAGATAGTGCATATCTAGGTACTTACATGTTATCTATCCCATTAGAATATAGTATTCTTGAGCGGATACAATGTTTTTTGGCTTTCTTTGGATCTCCAACAACTAACAACATGCCTGGCAAATCAATACTTAATAAATGTTTGTTGACTAAATTATTTGCTGATTACTGAGAGAGGGAGGAATGAATAGTCACTGGGAAGTGATAGAACTGCAAAAGAGGATCAACAAAACACTCCTAAAGGGAGACTCAGAGATCTAAAGGATATTGGAAATATCTCAACCAAGTCCCTCATTTATTCCAATAATCCAATGTATCTTTGATTGTATTGGTGTAAGTATTCCTTCCAACCATGCAGATCACAACCTGTCCACACCTAATCCCGATGTTTATGTGTATCTTCCCTTAAGGTCATGGTGGGGGATCCATCCAGCACCTGGGAATCTTCTTCACATTCTTCTGGCATAACCAGGATGTTAGTAGATCATGTGGGCTGCCTATTCCTTTGTCTTGTCATATGACCAGCCTATCTTCTTTTTCTATCGTGGATTTATCTGTCACACAAGAAAAGTAGAGACCTGAAAATTTAAATGGCTTTGTGAAATTCAGAAGCAGGATAAATGGTTTGATTTGTTTTTTTTTTCCTTAGTATGCCATACTACAGGAGTCAAAGGACTTGAATGTTAGCCCTAACTTCATCAGTGACATTTTGTGAACTTAAGCAATTCAATTAACCAGTCCATTCCTCAGTTTCCCTGTGTGTAAACACTCCCTACCTATCTTACAAAGTTGTTTAGGGGATCAAATGAAATGATATATGAAGAAGTATTTGGGAAACTCTAAAGCAAGCTCTTAAGCTTTTTTTTTCATGATCCATTTAGCAATCTGGTGACGCCTACAGACCCCTTCTGAAAATGTTTGTAAATGTTTTTTTTTAATCACAATATTGCAGAACAAATAAATTCTATTGAAATATAAGTATTAAAGTACAAAAAGAATATGTAGACACTAGGATAAAAACTCTTGGACTAACATGCTAGACACATTTGAGATATTAATGATAATATTAATCAATTTATTTGAAAAAGACAGCTTCTTTTTCGGGCCAGAAGGATAGATTTTAAAAAATCACATGTAAAAATAAGGATTCTAGAATAGACTCTCATGTAAAAATCAGCATTTTTGCCATACAGTGTGACATTGCCTAACACAAGTCTTCCCCAGAGATAAGACTGTTGTATTCAGCCTTATTTATTTTTGAAGGAATTAGTGTGACCTAGCACCAAGCAGAAGAGATCCATTTACTATTTCTCAGTAACAAAATCACCTTTTAAAATGTAGATGGGCCTGCTCCATTATCACTGAAACACAAATACAAAGATCATTATGGCTAAGGTCTTATCATAGTTATAGGTAACTATTTATTGCTGTCCTATAAGGACATTTGTCTTTTTCCATATGCAAAGCACAGTCCTGAGCTGTTAACATTCATAGCAACATCTTGTCCCTGTCTGGCACAGTGAAAAGAACATTGGATTTGGAGTCAGTAGACCTGGGCTCCAATTCTACTTCTGACATTTATTATTCATGTGACCTTGTCATTTTACCTGAGCCTAAATTTCATCATTGATTAATTGAGATAAAAATTTGGGGAACTGGATGAAGTGTCTTCTAGAGTCCCTTACAGCTCTCAATCTGTGGCTCTTGAAACTCAAAAATGAAGACCAGGAATTGGTAGAACAGAGCTTCTGGGGTATAATTTAAGAGCACTGGGAAGTCTTCTCCCTATCCAAACTACCTCTAACTTCAGCCTATAACTGATGCCAGAAATCATGCTCAGATAGTTATTCCATTGGGTGGAAGCATTTTCCACTCTTAAAAAAGTAAATTTGAAATATGTTTACTGAGAAAGCCTGGTAAATTCCTGTCTATCTGACATCGGTCACTTAATTGCCTCTGCCTGAAATGTCTTTACTGCCTCATTTATCTCCATTGGACTGCCCATAAGACCTGTCTCAAACAGCATCCTTTAATTTAGTCTTCCCTCATCTCCCAAAGCAGGAAAGTTTTTCTGTCTCCCCAGAAATTTAATATTGTCTCCTGTGCTTATTCTAGCTTGCACTATGTTTGTTGGCATGCATGCCTTATCTCCTCTAGGAAGAAAAGGCCACCTACTCTAGTAGAATTACAACAGTCCAGTTAGGAGAGAGCTGCTTTCATGTGATCTCTTTGTCTTACTGTCCACTTTAAAAAAGAATTTTACCTTGTAAACTTTAAAAAGTAAGAAGATGTGGAGCTCTCTATTAATTTCCTAGTAGTAGTCATGGAACAACAATGGTGGATTGCAATGTCTGCACTAGAAGCCAAAGACAGTATAGATATACTGAGAAGAGGCAATTTCAAAACTCTATAAGAAAGCCATGTTCCACAAAAGGGAGAAAGAGATTAACAATAAAAGGACTTCCAAGGGCTATGAGTTACCCAGTTTGACACATGATTTCTAAACTTAAACCCACTTTCCTTTAGACTTTCTATGCACTTTTGGGAGAGTGCATTGGAGACTTTTAGGAAAGTTTTCTGTATCAAATATCATGACTATACCACCTAGTTAGTAAATACCCAGGTCTAGAAGTTAAGTCTGACTGGTTAAAGGATAAAAACTTATAATTGTTGGACGAAGCTTGGAAATGTGGGCTCATAAACACTAACATTAGAGAAATAGTATTGTGTATATTACATATGAGGAAATAGAGGTACAGAAAGATTAAAGTGATCTGACCAGGATCACACATCTAGCAACTATGTCATAGCTAGGGGTTTTCCTAAATGAGATAAAATAAAGAGAAGAAAATACGGAGTTATAATTTATGTGTCTATGTTGATGCTATAGAAAGATTCTTGACATGGTAGATAAGAATGTTGGAGTTGGAATCGGCAATACTTGGGTTCAAATCCTGCCTTTGAAATTTAGTAGTTGTGGTATGCTGGTCTAATCACTGAACAATACATCTCACTAGACAACTGGCTAGATTGTTTATTGGATGCTCTCTGAATTGATAAAAATCATCATGTAATACATCAATACTATTTTATATTTTAAGCTCTTAAAGGAAAGAATAGGATAAATGTACTTTTCATTTCCCAAGTACAAGTGCGCACTTAGGGCATAATTTTTAGCAGAAAATATTTTCAAATCTTTTAAAATACTTTTCTCCGTAAAAATAAAAATTCCTAGAAATATTCAGAGATTTCCTCTTACTGGAAAAGAAAGATAAGTGCTTACATATATCCACTAAGCTAAATACATTAACAAGTAGCTACAATTTAAGAAGAAGAATGAAGATATGCCAAAGTTCAGAGGAGAAAAATCAAGAAATAGGCTAGTATAGAAACAGGTCATGGACACATAAAGGTACAAAATGTACACTAGATGAACTTTAAAGATCTTTATATGACAAGTCAAAGTTGACCTCAAACTTATTGAGATTTGTAAGATGAAATCAATGCATGCAATGTGACTCCTCCTCCCATTCTCCTCAATCATCTTCTTTTAAGGGGAAAAAGAAAAAATTAATCTGGTATATTCATATTTATTCAAACAAGGGAATTAAAGAACAGAGATAAAAATATTGTGGGGAGTAATTAATATTCTTAAGGTAAAGGAATGCCATATTATTCCTTTCTTCAAGAAATATCAGTCATTCCTTATTGACTCTAAGATGGAATTCAAATTCTTTGTCTTAGCAATTAAATCCTCTCACAATCTAGTTACATGTTATCTTTATAGGTACATTGTATATTATTTCCTCTCCACACTCTATATTCCTTTCAGACTCCCTTTTTTGATATCATCTCTTTGATATTTGATAATCAAATGAGATAATATGTGTAAAGCATGAAGCACAGTACCTGGCACATAGTAGGAGTTTAGTGAATGTTTGTTTATTTACCCATCTCTTCCTTGAAAGTAACATTCCTTCTCTCATCTCTAGGCTTTTTCACAGGCTGTCCTCTATGGCTGGAATGTACTTCATAGAGATTTTCAGGTATTTCTGCCCCCAACAATCACTGAGCCCTCCATTATTGACGAAAATCATTCAACATGATGGCCATGACCGACAGCATGTGAAACATTCCACATCTTTACTTTCCCAACTCTACCAAGAAGAGAGATAATGTTTCCCTATTTGTTCTTTGGGACCTACATAGGTGATTGCAATTAATCTAAGTTAAACCCTTCAACTTTCTATATGAAAAAAAAAACATATTAAGATTCTTAAGGGACTTGCTCAAATTTATAAAGCTTAACTTTAAAAGACTAAAGGTTCCATCTTCTTCCTCCCAGAACATTCTATTTTATTGTACTTCATTGCAACATTATTAATGTTTTATTCTATCTCTGTATCTATAATACCCAGCACTTTCCCTGGCACATGGTGAGCATAGAATAAATGCTTTGAATTGAAGGTTAGTATTTCTGTATCATTGGACATAATAAACCAGGCTCCTTGGGCAATGTGGCTTAATATTTGGTACTTGAATTTTCTAAATTGTAAGGAATAGTGTAGCCCACTTGTCTAACCTTTCTTTTCTAAATATTTTTGCTTGTTTTTAGGCCATATGCATATTGCTAGCAAAGGGATGAGCTATTGCAGAGTGTTCCTGCTCCCTAATGAATCATCAAGTTGATGATCTGCTTTGAAATAATAAAAGCCAAGTTAGTGACTCATATGAAGTGGATGTTTTCTCTTTTCTCTCTATTTTAGATTCCAAAATTGTTCAGTGATAATAAAAGAATAGAGAAAAGCTTGTAAGTATCAGAAGTCATTTGTGCTTTATCAGATACAAAGTCTTTGAAATAATTACTTGAATAAATGAAAACAAAACAAAACATGATTTTAAGCTCATAAAAATCCCAAAGAAGATATAGAACCCAACATCATACTAACCTATAAAATAGTCTCTATCAGTTCAAGGCAGCATTAACCAGAAAGGTAGGTTGAATCTCAGTTTGAAGTAGATGGTTTCATGCTAAATGTGCTTTCATAAAGCTATGAAAACTGAGTAATTTGATCAATTTCTCAGTAACTTTACTGCAAAAACAAATCAGGAACAATCCAAATCTGTGAGCTCTTACACCTATCAAAAAAGGTATAAAAGTCATCAGGACAAAAGACCTGGGGGTGTACTCATATGACAACTTAAAAGCAAAATAGTATTAAATAATTCCCTTACCAGCCCAACTTTCTTTGTGTGGGAGTTTAAAGGTAATCTATTGGGGACAGCAGGGTAGTGCATTAGATAGAACACCATCCTTTTAGTGAGGAGGAGCTGATTTCAAATCCAGCTGTAGAAATTTACTAGGTATGTGACCCTGGGCAAGTCACTTAAATCCAACTGCCTTTTTAAAAAAGTAGATCTATTAAACTAATTGCAGAATTAAACAGAAATAGGACATGCTATACAATCCTCCCTCCCCTCCCCCCCCCCCCAATTCACTCCCAATAGTGTTCTGCTTGATTTGGAGTCAAGGACTGGAGTTCAAATGCCAACTCAACCATCTGACATATGTGTGACCTTAGAGAGGTCATTTAGGCACTCTGGACCTCAGTTTTCTTATCTATAAAATTCATGGGTTTTACTGAATACCTTTTAAGATCCTTTCTAGCTCTAAACATATGATCCAATGATCCTGTGAAAATGGATCCCTCCACGCACAACTGTCTCAAGATATTTTATAGGTTTCTTGTATATTTTACTTGTCAGATCTAGTCACTCTTTCTGTCTTTATTTACCTGAGTGTCACTCTCACAGTAAATTTGTTAAAGTAATAAAACCCATGTAAAATGGTGATTTTCCACAGAATCAGGAGAGGAATAAGGTAAAGAACTAACGATGTGATAATACTGCTGTCTCTTATCTTATAATAAAACATCTGGATTATGATTTTAGTTTTGGGTGACAAATTTTAGAAAGCACATCGATACAAGTGAAGTCAGGGTGGGGGGATAAGCAGATTTATGAATGTCCTAGAGTTCATTGCCATAAATGATTAGTTGACATAACTGGAGATATTTAACATGGAAGAAAGAAGACAAGACATGACAGCAACTTTGTTTACAGGCATTAAACCAGTTTTAACCTACCTACCTTCAAAATCACCTAGTCTACATTTATCCATTAGCACTATTAGTGACTGTTTGTCACCAGTGGATAGAGTGGTGGGGCTGGAGTCAGGAAGATGAGTCTTCCTGAGTTCAAATCTGGCCTCAGATACTTACTAGCTGTGTGACCCTGGGCAAGTCACTTAACTCTGCCACAGTTTCCTTATCTAGAAAATGAACTGGAGAAGGAAATAGAAAACCACTCAAGTACCTTTGCCAAGAAAATCCTAAATGGGGTCACAAAGAGAAGTAACTGAACAACAACAAAAATAATATCTATAGGTGTTTTGGAGGCAGAGATAAATGACATAGATAAGCTGTTTTTGTGTTCTTCTCAGTCTTCAGGACCTCCTTCCATTCTCTTCTCTAAACTGTTCTTCTTTGCTTTAAAACTAGACTGAAATTTCCCCTCCTGCTCAGTTTTCCCTGATTAAAAGTCCCCAAATTTCAAATTTTTTTATACTTCCATCACTTAGCATATTTTTCTCTGTCACATTACTTATTCGTTTAGTAAGAAAAAGAAAAAAGAAAACAACCTCTAGTTTTCAAAATCCTTTATTTGTTCCTTCTCTTTTCCTGAAGCTTTCTTAGACTAATAATAACTTTTGTTGTGGCTGTTGTTATTGTAATGATAACTAATACTTATATAACAATTAGTATGTGCCTAGAATAGTGCCAAACACATTATTATCTTATTTGATCCTTATGACAACCTGGGACTAAGGTTCTGTTATTTTCCCTCTTTTACAGCTGAAGAAACTGAAACAAACAGAGGTTAAGCAATTTACCCAGGGTCAAACAGATAGTAAGTATCTGAGGCTGAATTTGAACTCAGGTCTTTCTGACAACAGGCCTGGTATTATATACACGGAGTCTACTAAGTGCTTATTCTAGCCCACCACAATCTCTTCTTGTTAAACTCATAGCACCCAATGCAAATATCAATGATTTGGCAACAGATAATAAACTGTTCTACTAGCCTACTTTCTTCTGTTGAATAAAATTCCTTTATTATTATTTAACTTTTAGAATTCAGTTGTGCTGCAGAAATGATCACACGTTCCTAAAAGCTGTGCCAGTGGGACTTAAGGTCTTTTAGGCCTTACACAACTACAATAAGCCTGAGGATTGAAAATCTGTCATCCAAAGATCAGCCTAAGTTCAATGGCTTTTCAGCATATTAAATGCAGAGTAAGGTACTTATTAAAACCACAGCAATTCTAGAAGATCATCTAACAAGTTGTAGTTTTGCTTTAAGAAAAGAGCACATGATATGACAAATACTGCTTTTTTGAAATAATTAGTACTAAATATTAGAAAAAATATTTTCATCTATTGATACTTTCTTTCCTTAACTCAATTGTAAGCTTCTCAAAGACAGACACTGAATCTTCTACTTCATTCCCTAAGGTGTGTTTCATATAGTAGGCACTTAAAAATATACATAGCAACTGACTGGTTAATATTAGGATAGCATGGGGAAAGTGAGGGAAAAGAATGAGCATTTATATAGCACCTAATATGAGGCTAAGTGCTAAGTGCTTCACAAATATTATCTTATTTGATCCTTATAACAAAGAACCTTGAAAGGTGAGTGCTGTGATTATCTCCATTTTACAGATGAGGAAACTGAGACAAACAAGGATTAAGTGACTTGCCCAGTTCAAACAGCTAATAAATGTCTGAGGTCAAATCTGAACTCAGGTCTTAATGACTCCAGCCCCAAACATCTACCCATTTATCACCTAGCTACCTGCTTATTGTACAGAGTGCCATTGAAAAGACCTGGGTTCAAGACACGCCTCTGATACACACTAGCTGTTTGGCCTCAGAAAAGTGACTTAAACTCCTAACAACTGCAGTTTTCTCATAGAAAAAATGAGTTGGCTGGACTATCTTATTCTTAAAGTCTATTGCTGCTTTAGATATAACATACAAACACATGTTTATATGTTTTATTTCCTAGCTAGATTTCACATGTTTGAGGACAGAAACTTTATCTTCTATTTTCTTTTGTATTGCCCTCAAAACTTAATACAGTGTTCCTACCTATGGTAGGTACATTGGATGAAAGGCTATAGGACTGGGGCGGCCAGGTAGCACAGTGAGTAAGAGCACCAGCCCCAGAGTCAGGATGACCTGGGATCAAATCCGGGCTCAGACACTTAGCACCCCCCAGAAACACCTGGCTGTGTAACCTTGAGCAAGTTACTTAAACCCAATTGCTTAAAAAAAGGCTATAGGATTAAGAACTGCCAAAACACAACAAAAACCACAACAGAGTGCTTTAGAGTTGTAAAGTGTTTTTCAAAAATTATCTCGTTTTCTCCTACAACAATAACCCTGCTAGTTAGGTGATATTATCATCCCCATTATACAGATGAGGAAACTGAAGAAGAGATTAAGTGACTTTCCAAGAGTGACATAGCTAGTAAGTATGTGATGTCACATTTCAATTTGGCTCAGGTCACACTTGAGAGTGTTAGAAACTTTATGTGTCCTGTCAGTCATGTTTGATACCTGTGATGCCAAGAGTGTTCAGAGTTTTATAACCAAGTCTGAGGGGTATGCTATGAAGAAAAAAAATTATCGTGGGCCAAACAACACAAAGACTGGAGTAGTAAATATTGGAAAGATAATTTTTACTGATGACACTGACTTTTCCACTCAAAGTTATGCCAAAACTGCTGTCAAAAGCACCAAAATCCTGTGAGATCTTGGCATGTTTATAAGACTACAAAATATTCATTCTCCCCTACAATGATTGGCATACACAAACACACATTTGTGTATATTATATATACATTTACATATATATATACACGTATATATGCTTATAAGACTTTAAAATATTCATACACCCCAAGATGCTTGGGATACACAAACATATGTATTATATGTTTGTATACACATAAATGCATAAATCATATATATAATGCATGTACTACATGCAACACAATACATATTTGAGTATATATATATGCACATTTGTGTATCACAATTATTGGCAGGGGAATTAACACTTTACAGCCTTATAAATGTGTCAAGATCTTATCATTTCAATGGTACTTTTGACAATTATAGAATGTTAGTTGGCTTGGAAGACTTGTCACCATTGAAAGGATGATGAACTCTAACAAATAGATAGACATAGAAAGAAGCAAAATTCTCCCAGAATTATAAAACTTCTCAAGTGAAGATGGAATACTGCTTCATATCTTGCATTATGCCTAGTATATTGGAAGGTTAGATATTTACCCAAGAGACCAAGATAAACATGATCCGATAACCTGATAATGTCCCTCGTCTAAAACTCATTGACTACTCAAGAGTAGACTTGGGAAAAATGACTATTATCAAAAGTGCCTTTAATTTCCAATATGACTTTAGAAGTATGGTTTCATGATGAAGAATTAAAGAATATAAGTAAAATTTTTATAACATCAATGCTTCATCATGTAAAATAAATGCTTAGAGCAAAAGAGGATATATATATATACATATTTAATATATACATATTAAAAGTCTTTAAAGTTTTAAATTTTTTACCAGTTTTATTCAATGCCAATAAATGTAGCTATTTTATTTTTCCCAATTAATTCTTATGCCATTGTATGACATTAGAATGAATCAGAGAATCATGGATATTTAGCTTAGAAAAAAAAAAGATCGAGAGGTGCCATGTATCAGTCCTCAAGTATTTGAAAATTGTCTGATGGAGAAGGGGGCAGAATGTTACTTTTTAAATTGGCTACAGGGGACAAAACTAAGAGGAATGGGTTAAAAGTTAAAGGAAGGCTGATTTAGGCTTGATGTAAGGGAAAATGTTCTATCAGTTTGAGCTGTTCCAAAACTGAATGACATCTTGAGATTTGATGATTTCCCAGCTGGAAATACTCTAAGCTCTTGAGTCAAAGAAGCTGAGTTTTAATACTGATTCTGCCACTTGGGCAAGAGTGTAGGCTTGAGCAAATTATTCCACCTCTCTAGACCTCTTTTTTAATCTGAAAAAATTAGAACATTAGATTAGATTACTCTAATGTCCCTTCCAGCACTTCCTCTACATTTATACCTTCCACATTATGACTTTACCCATAGTGGTTTTGATATATTTTAGATCAACATAAGAAATTAAATAGGATTTTGGGGGAGTCTTGCAGAAGCTGCAGATGACACACAAAGGCCAGTACACAACAGAAAGCCTATGACCAAGTTCTTAACCCAAATTTTACAATAATATACTATAAATACCTCAAAAAAGAAAAGAAAAAATTCAGACTTCTTCTATGGTATGAAGGACCAAAAATTATTATGTGGATTTTCCAGATCATAGGGGCCCTGCACCCCAAACCACTGAGATGCAGAAGGAATAATTGTATATGATTCTAATTTCAATTCTTGCAGCAAAGACAGAATGACATATCCCTTGTTGGGGATGTTATAGAGAAGCTTCTTGTCCATCTATGAATTATCCTTGGCGGCCTCTGACATCCCTGACAGTTTGGAGAATCTGTGCTATCATTTTAGCCTATGGCAGCTGTATTGTGTATTTGAAGGAACATGAGTTGGACATCAGTAGAGCTTGATTTGAGTCCCAGATATGTCACTGAATTTCTATGTGATGTAAGACAAGTCATTTAATCTCTCTGAGACTCAATTCTCTCATCTGTAAAATGAAGGGGCTAGATTAATCTGAGAGTCCTTGAAAGCTCTGACATTTTATGCTTATAGTTTCTATTGGTATCTCAAGATGTTTTCTGGTCACAAAGAGGGGTAGAGACAGACCTAGGATGAAAGTGACCTACTCCCTTTTACTCTGTCAGCTTGATCAAGCATCGTTCATCAGGAACAAACTACTTTTTAAATATTGATGTGTTGAGTACATAAAAAAGCTATGTCACTGACTGACACCTTAGCAAAAGCAAAACTCCACACTGAGATTCTACATTAGTACTGACCAACAGGTCACCAGAGAATATCATAGGAGGAAGAAAAATAAGTATAATATTACATTTTAAGAAAGATATTGGAGTACCTTTCTCTATAAAACAATTATATAAAGAAACAGACTAGAATGATCTCTGGGGGATTTTCCAGGTCTAAAACTCTATAATTCTAGAGAAGAAAAACTCAGAAAGAAGCAAAACAAAGAACAGGAGAAGAGAGATAAGTACCCTTGTATGAGATCATCCAAAAAGTGAAACATTGGCCTAGGGCCCTTAACCTCTTTGAAAATCAGATTCCTTGGTAGAAGCAGGACCTCCCCGCGGTGCTGGCTTCCACCTTCCCCAAACCATGTAAAAATGGGACTCTAAACAAACTTTTGAGCTGCAGAACCCACAAAATGACACAGAGAAGCTAACTTCCCACTGAGGACAGCCCGGCAGGCCAGCACCAAGCAGCCAGTGCAGAGCTCTAGGAGTTGAGCCCAGATCCACGCTGAGGCAGTCCTGAACAGCCACTGGCTGGAGGGACTCCATATCAGCAGCAGCTGTGGCTGATTCCAGATTTATCAACACATAGATGTGAAGGACAAAGTGAGAGGTCAGTGCAGTCTGGAATTTGGGACCCAGTAAGTGGGAGTGCGTGGCTTTTGTCCCTGGGGCAAGAAGCCACTGAAACTCTGGAACAGCCAGCCAGCGCCCCATGGCAGCTTCAGCTCCTGGCCTGCAGAGTGTAGGGGGACCAAGCACCAGTCAGTCTAAGGGGTAATTGCTCTTGCTTTAACTTGCTTGGATCTGGATTGCAGTCTAGGGTGGAGGTCCTGGGGCATGTGTCCAGCTTGCCAGAGTGTATGGAGGCCTCAGAGAGGGCACCCATAATACCTCCGGCAGCTGAGAAAACCCCAGTGTTTGGGACGAAAGCTCCCCTGTCTGGTGGCAGAGTCCTACTGTGGCAAAAAGCCCAGGAGTCAAGTGACTGAGGGGCGACATGACCAGGCATAGGAAACAAAGCAGACAGAAGATTCCGAGATTAGACTCCTATTTTGGGGACAAAAAGGAGCAAAGCATGGAATAGGAGGAAGACAGTGAAGTCAGAACTCCTGCACCAAAAGCTTCAAAGGAAAATATGAGCTGGTTACAGGCCATAGAGGATCTTAAGAAGCAGATAAGAGAAGTGGAGGAAAAATTGGGAAGAGAAATGAGAACAAAGCAAGAAAATTATGAAGTGAGAGTCAACAACCTGACTGAGGAAAATAATACCTTAAAAAATAGACTAACACAAATGGCAAAAGAGGCTCAAAAAGGCAATGAGGAAAAGAACACCTTAAAAAGCTGAATTTCCCAGATGGAAAAAGAATCTCAAAAGCTCACTGAAGAGAATCATTGCTTCAGAATTAGATTGGAGCAAATGGAAGCTAATGACTTTATGAGAAATCAAGATGCTGTTAAACAGATCCAAACAAATGAAAGAATAGAAGACAATGTGAAATATCTCATGGGGAAAACCACAGACCTGGAAAATAGATCCAGAAGAGACAATTTAAAAATTATTGGATTACCTGAAAGCCATGACCAAAGTAAGAACCTAGAAATCATCCTCCAGGAAGTTCTCAAAGAAAACTGCCCTGATGTTTTAGAACCAGAGGGAAAAATAGAGGTTGAAAGAATCTACTGATCACTTCCTGAAAAAGATCCCAAAAAGAAAACTCCTAGGAATATTATAGCCAGGTTCCAGAATTCCCAGATTAAGGAGAGAATATTACAAGCAGCCAGAAAGAAACAATTTGAATATTGTGGAAACACAATCAGGATAACCTAGGATCTGGCAGCTTCTACACTGAGGGATCGAAGGGCTTGGAATATGATATTCCGGAGGTCAAAGGAGCTGGGATTAAAACCAAGAGTTACCTACCCAGCAAAACTGAGTATCATATTTCAGGAGAAAATATGGTCATTTAGTGGAATAGAGGACTTTCAAGCATTCTTGCTGAAAAAACCAGAGTTGAATAGAAAATTTGACATTCAGATACAAGAAGCAAGAGAAGGTAAACAGGGAAAAGAAATCATAAGGAACTTATCAAAGTTGAACTATTAACATTTCTACATAGAAAAACAATATTTGTAACTTATGAAACTTTTCTCAGTAGTTGAAAGGAATAGAAATATATATTTATGTCTATATATGAGGGTATATGGGCATATGAATATATATGTGAATGTGTGTATATATGTTTACAAGTATACAGAGATAGAGGGCACAGGACCAATTTAACAAGAAGGGATGATACTTAAAAGGTGAAATTAAGAGGTGAGAGAGGAATATAATGAGAGGAGATGGGGAGAGACAGAATGGGGTAAACTACCTCATATAGAAGAGGCAAGGGAAAATGGTTACAATGGAGGGGAAGAATAGGAAGGCAAAAGGGAATAGGTCAACCTTATTCCCATTGAATTTGGCTTGAGGAGGGAATGAAATACACACTAAATAGGGTATCTCACCCTACAGAAGAGTAGGGGGGAAGGGGATGAGAGGGAAGATGATGGGAAGGAGAGCAGGCTGGGGGTAAGGGAAGTTGGAAGCACCCACTTTTGAGAAGGGAAGGGATCAAAGTAGAGAATAGAACAAGTGGGAGGTGGGATTGGAGGGAGGGAAATATAGTCAGTCTTTTACAATATATCTACTATGTTATTATTTTTCATTAGCTACACATGTACAAGCTATACTGAACTGCCTATCTTCCCAGTAAGGGTGGGTGAAAAGGGAAGAAGGAAATGAATCTAGAATTCAAAGTTTTAAAATCAAATGTTTATATATATATGTATATATATATATATATATATATATATATATATATACTATTATTAATACTATTTTACATATAATTGGGAAAGAAGGTATACAGGCACTGGGGCATAGAGATCCCCTGGAAAAGTCGAAAGGGTTATGGGAGAAGATATGTTAGAGAGCAGATTGGAGAAGATATCCTGTGGGACTGCTATTTTGGGGCGGTGGGTAGGGGAAAAACAGAGAGAAAATTTGTAACTCAAAATCTGGCAGAAATGAATGATGTAAATCAGAAGTTAATAAATCATTTGAAAAAAAAAGCCTACTAGGCCAGGCACTGTGCTAAAAACATTGGGAAATCAAATACAAGCAAAAAGAAAAGATCAGTCCCTCTCTCACAGAGCTTATATTCCAATGAACAGTACAATACATAAAAAGAAACTGAAAATTATGCAATAGTACTTGGAAACATGAATCAGGGAACAATGACTGAAGTAAGTCAAATGTGGAATAAAAGAAATTGTTGTTCATAATTTCTGTTATTCAACTGCATCTTAACCCTATAAAAATCCCTCTTGTGTTCTCTGAAGTTGCTGGCTCCTCTGGGAATTTAGCCCACTCCATGAGAGGCGTCAATCTCAACAGATGCTAATACTTGGATCAGAGGTGGCCTGACTAAGAATTCTTTTTTTTTAAATAAATTTATTTATTTATTTTATGTTTTCAACATTCATTTCTTTTTCTTTTTGAAGACAATTGGGGTTAAGTGACTTGCCCAAGGCTGGATTTGGGGTCAGGTCCTCCTGACTCGAGGGCCGGTGCTCTATTCACTGTGCCACCTAGCCACCCCACAACATTCATTTCCACAAGATTTTGAGTTACAAGTTTTTCTCCCTGTCTTTCCCCTAACTCCACCCCAAAGAAACATTTTGTTGGCTTCTGCCTCCTTTCTCAGAATTAAGCTGCAAATTTATATTTTCCTCTACAGACTTTCAGTAGTATTAAGATACAGTCTTTGTTTTCTTGGAATGTATAAAAATATTTCTATGCATGTTACTCTGTCGGAGAGAGACAGTCTAGTTGAAATTCTAACCTCTGGTCATCCTCACACAGGAAATTTGAGTAAAGGTTTGCCTTTGATTAAAAAAAATCAGATTCCTTATGTATTAGGGGCAGCTAGGTGGCACAGTGAATATAGCACTGGCCCTGGAGTCAGGAGGACCTGAGTTCAAATATGGCCTCAGACACTTAGCACAAAAAATAGCCATGTGACTTTGGGCAAGTCACTTAACCTCAACTGCCTTCCAAAAAAAGCAAAAAAAAAATACTTATGTGTAAAGAGAGGTGGGGGTGGAACAGGAGATTTCTATAGTCCTTTTTAACCCTAAGTGACCCCTTGCATTGTAAAAATATTATGCTTTACTAAGCATTTTCCTTATAATAATTCTGAGACAGTGAAAGTATTCCTACTCCCATTTTATAGATGTGGAAATTGAATCCCAGAACAGGTAAGTGATTTGCCTAAGGGCAGATAGCTAGCAAGTGTTACAGCTAGGATTTGGATCCTTGTCTACTGACTCTAAGTCCAGCTTTCTTCTCTATTGGTCACACTTCCCTATGAGTCTAGGATCCTAAGCATTAAGGTTTTTTTCTCCTTAGATGCAAATGTAGCTGGAAGGAAATAACCACTTGGGCTGCATTGTTAGAAATAGGGACATTTCATACGGAATAATAA
Source organism: Petaurus breviceps papuanus (assembly GCF_028583685.1). Taxonomy (NCBI): domain Eukaryota; kingdom Metazoa; phylum Chordata; class Mammalia; order Diprotodontia; family Petauridae; genus Petaurus; species Petaurus breviceps. The sequence goes on from NW_027187358.1 coordinate 18,530,569, forward strand.
ATTTAATTCAATATTCAGTGCCCACTGAGTATAGAACACAAAACTGAGGTAAAGTATTAGTGAAATACTAATTAATCATAAGCAAAATTCTCCTTTTTTCCACCTCTCTCAATTAATTAAGAATTAAAGAGAATGAGGTAACTGCTTTTGGACTAGACTCAGAGTAAAGATAGAAACTGTTCGACAAATTAGCATACCAGGGCAGTTCTTAGAGGGTTTATACTAAGGATCTCACAACATCAGATCTGCTAGAGACTTTAGAGGTTACCATAGTCCAGTCACACCACCACAAAAACAAATAGCTACTAACATTTACTAAACATTATATAAAGCATACTAAATTATGTAGAAAAAAAGGGAAATAGTTCCTGTCTGCAAGGAGTTTATATTCTACTTTTGTTTTCTTATTTTAATAAGGGGAAGCACAGACCGATGAAAAAAAGAAATTTGTAATACATCTAGTTAGTAGAACCAAAATTCATATTTGGGTCTTCTGATCCTTCTCCATTAGTCCTTCCACTACTTAGGGCTTCTTAAATTGTTTTCCACTAGCGACTTCTATCAGTGCTTCTTAAATTGTGGATAGCAACGTGGTGTCACCACCCACAGTTTAAGAAGCACATATATTGCCTTCTCTATCATGGGACTCTGAGATCTCGTACTTTTGAGATGTGTAGGAAATGCAGGTGAGATGAGATTCAATATTAATTTACATAGATATATGGCAAAGATATATGGAAATACACTTTGGATGAGACTCTAGGTAACTATAACTTATAATTTCCTTGTGTTGCTGTATTACAAATATGCTTTTGTATTTTTATTAATAACAACCTGTAAGACTACACAATTATTCAGAAAATTTCTAGAAACTCTCTTATATTTGACACTAAAAATGGGGAATTTTACCGAAATTCACTCTGAGATACTACTGCATATTTGATTTGGCTAGAAATTTTTTTTAATGTGAAAAAATCCGCATTTTCCCCAAATCAGGTTTTTTTTTTAACAAAGAGAAGGGGAATTTGACAATTTCCTATCTGTGAAACTTGTTTGTATTCGGCATGAAAAGATTTGAGTTCTGAACAGAAGACAGTTATTTCTCCAGATTCTCAGGTAGATAAATTTCTTTCCCCACTGCTTCCTTCAAGTTACTTTTTTCACATCAAAAACTAAAAGAAAATTGGCAAATAACCTCAAGTCTACCGATCGTTAGATTATTTTTAGATTTGAAGGCTATATTTAATTGTTGAAATTATCTTTCTTCCTAAAACCTAACAGCTAACAGAATGTATCTTGGTGCCACGCATGGGCAATTGACATTCTCAGATAAAGGTCAAAACACAGATCCAAGTACCTTGTAAAAGAATGTTTCCTTGACAACTCACAAATCAGAAAATGTGAAACTCTAAATATGAAATAAAATAAATAGGCCTTTTGATTTCAGAAAGTGGTATTTTCAAATGAGGAGATGGGGCAGCAGGGATGAGAGGAGACTCAAGAAGGGAACATGAATTTTTCCTCACCCCCTTCTTTTTCCAATTGGGCCCAATGAGTAACAGGAGAGGTGCAGAAAATGCTGACCTAATACAAATAATGTTTTTCAAAATCCTTTGCAAACTTTGTGCACACCCCAGTCATTGCTTCCCTTTGCATAGTTACCTCAGTGTAACAGCTGCCTGAAGCAGGGACTATTTTTAGCTTATGGGCTAGTATAGGGGCAATTCAAAGTCTCCCATTAAGAATGTGTGAAGTGTCATGACTTCTCAGTGAGCAAAATAGCTTTTTCCCCTTCTTTTTAAAACATCATTTATACTTCACTATGTGTTTCAAACTTTAAAGTAATGGAATTAGATCAGCCTCACACTTCTCTGCAATAGAACTTGCCCTTTTCCTATGAGTAATTAATGTCTATAGAGGGTGTTACTTTAAATACAGAAGGCTACCAGAAAGGGTGCAGCTTACATATACACCTAACCTGTAAACCTGTATCTCTTGTTATCTAGATCCCAACTACATCATGGGTGTTTTCAAAAGCAGGAAGGGAGAGAAGTTAATAGATTTGGCACAGTCAGTAACAGCAAACAAGGGGCTGTGCTTTAGACTAATTAGATTTGAAAAGTCATATATTTCAAAACAATTTTCTTGATCTTGCAACTCACAAAGCTTTAGTGTTAATGGCCATATATTTGAGGTCATCTATTCTTAATTTTCATTTCATAGATCAAGAAATAAATGCCTAAAAAGCTTGCAACATGTCCATGTTCCTACAGATAATCGGTAGAGATTTGAACTAGAATTCAAGTATCCTGGTTCCCAGTGTGATTTTTTTTTTTATTAAATCCCAAAATATCTCAAACTAAAATGTTCTGGGATCAGAGAAAGACCTGAGGAGAGCAAAATATGAAGTATTCAAAATATGAAGTATTAGAAAGGAGAATCAAGAAAAAAATGAAAGAATATATCTTAGAAAAAAGTTTAATAGGTAACATGATCGTTTTCAAGGATAACATGTGATTGTGTTTATGGAGATGGTAAGACGCTATTCTTGGGCAGAATACATGAACATATATGAGAGGCAGAATGGTATAGTAGATAGAGTTCTAGACTGGAAATCAAGGGAAGTGAATTATCATTCTGCCTCTCAAGTTCTTTGTCTCTCTGTGACTTAGTGTTCTCATCCATAAAATAAGATGGTCCCTTAGGTAGACTTTAACATCATTAAGCTCTAACACTCTATGAATCAATGGTTTGGGTGAAATTTGTTAAAGAAAACAGAATATCCTTTAGGTCAGTGACCATCAGACAAAAGGTTGAGGTCCCTGGGAGACCAGGGAGGGATTTTGACAGCCAGAGAGTAAAATGCTGGTTCGAAGCTTTCACTTTCTGCACGGTTTTTGTCTCCAAAACCACTACATAATACCTGGCTTTATCCCACAACACTCCCCAAACTCTGCCTATGCAAGTGGAATAGGGAAAATTTCACAACCACCTCTTACCCCACCAAACCTCATCATGTCATGATGGTGTCACACACCTTTATGTGGTCACATACCATTCTGCACTAGGGGGCAGTGGATGATGATTAAAAGCCCCACTTTTCCTCTTTTCATTTTGAATGGGACAAAGTGAGTCACACAAGATGAAGAAGCTTGAATTAATTGTGATCTGCTTTTTACATATAATTAAATTATCTCTTCTCCCAAATATATTGCTTTTTATAAGCTTCTCTATTAGAGTTGGTTCCTTATTGCTGTTGAGAGCACCACCATCCAAGTTCACATTCTTCACATTCCATCATTCTAAGAAGTTGTTCAGTCCAGGTGATTCTACCTCCACATTTCTTACTTTCTTCTTCTTCTTCTTCTTCTTCTTCTTCTTCTTCTTCTTCTTCTT
>NW_027187358.1:18533974-18556254 GCF_028583685.1 Petaurus breviceps papuanus
TTCTTCTTCTTCTTCTTCTTCTTCTTCTTCTTCTTCTTCTTCTTCTTCTTCTTCTTCTTCTTCTTCTTCTTCCTTTTTGTAGGGCAATTAGGTTTAAGTGACTTGCCCAAGGTTACATGGCTAGTTTTTGTGATAAGTGTCTGAGGCTAGATTTGAACTCAGGTTCACCTAGCCACCCCCCCCCATCTGTCCCCTTCTATATATACACACACCCACCACCCAAATTCAGGCCTTCATCATCCCTACATAGACTAATTCAATAGCAAGAAAGTTGTTCACCCTAACGTATATCCATTTATCATACAGAGACTAAAGTGATTATCCTAAATAGTAAGTCTGTTTATGTTACTCCCTTACTCAAGAAACTTGAGTGGCTTCCTATTAGCTTTACAACCAAATGTTATTTTATCTTTTATTTTAAACTTAATTTTTTGTATATTTTATAATATCCATAGTTATTAGTACAATATTACTTATATATAATTTAAAATAAGTATATTCACACATATTGGGGGGTTATGTTCAAATTTTTTTTCTTACTGATAAGTTATATTCCTCTAGTTGATTTCTAAAGAAGATTTCTAATTCTAAGACTTTTTTAAAACAAGAGTTTTTTTTTTATTTTCTCTAACTGTAGCAGATCAAAGATAATATCATGTTGACCTCCACCTTCATTCTAGAAAAATTTCATTAGTTTCAGTCTTCCCCAAGAATCACCCCTCCTTAGCACCTACAGACTCCTACCCAGGTTCTTGCACAATAATAAACTTAATGGTGCAGTTCCCAGTGTTTTTCTTTGGGTTTCTTGATTTTTAAAAATAATGTGCCCTTTTAAATATTTACTGGAATATTTCTCATGAGAACTGGGCTCATTTAGGAACCATCACGTTACTATTATAAATTTAAATCTCCCTCTACCCTTTTCTTTCTGATTTGCTCATGTCTACTGAACTTGTTTTTGACCTAATTACAATAGAGGTAAAGGATTAAATAAGGGTAAAACTAGTTTAACCTTAAAAGTCCCTTTCAACTCTAGATCTAGGATTCTATGATCTCCATTCTGTTCACTCATCTTTTTTCTCCTAGTCCATCATTGCTCTTTTTGGGTCCACTTGTCTTCCTCCCAGCCTAGAAACCATAGTTTCATGGTCACGTAAGTGATGTTTGTATAGGATCCTAGAATGTCTTATCTTTTACTATAATAATCTCCAATCCCGAACACATGAATTCCCTATTACCACTCCTGGGTTACTTGGCATTTCTATTTTTCCTGTCTGGTCAATCACATAGGAAATACTCTGAGGGCAAAGATTACTTTTTTGTATGTATCCATAGTACTCAGTTCCATGCTTTATACATAATGAGTTTCAATCCATGGCCTTGATTAATATTAGATCGTTAACTGAACTAACAATGATTGTCATTACTGACAGTGTTTCTTTTGCTTCAGGAGCAAAAAAAAGAAGAAAGAAAAGGGAAAAAAAAACAGTAAAACTGATTATTTTTCTCTTCTTTTCCTTTGTTCTTCTGAATTGCATGCAAAATATTTCTCCTCAAAGGCAAATAGGAAAAATACAGTTTATTTTCTCTTCTAAAAATGCAAGTTGCTTCCAAAAATCTAATAGTATCACTGCAAAGAATATCTCTAAAAATTTTCTTCAATTTGATGTCCTTGGCAGTAAGGTCTGGGATTCATTACCTTTTCTTAATCTTTTTCAATCTCAAGGTACTTTAAAAAGCAAATGTAAACTATGCTTCTGTTTGTGCCCAGATTATCGCACAAGGTCATTTTCCCCAGTCAGCAGCTGAAAAATAATGTCTTGCCAGTACTCAAGAGAAACTCTCAAAAGATGTGTCCAGCACAAGAAGCAAGGATACTCTACATTGGCAGGTTTTGTTGTTGGGAATAATACTGCTTCTGATATTTCAATCCTTATTCATAGGATCTTTTACTGAAATGTGAAAGGATAATAATGCCATAAAGAAAATCCATGCCATGTGTAATGCTTTGTGAGCTAATTGTACATAGACATGAAAGAGAAATTCTAGTCAACTGTTTGCCATTCATCAGCAAAGGGTTCTGGTTTTTAGAAACCAGCCAGATTCATTGGGATACAGAAAAATAAGCACATACTTAATAGAAATCTATATAGGTTAGTGTTGGAAATACTATACTTGGAAAGAATTCAAAGCAGAGTAAATGGCAAATTACTCAAACAATTTAAGGGAAGGAAAAATACAAGAGATATGATTAAATCATGAAGAATGTTTTGTAGTTTCCCAAATTTATTCTTTTTACAAAAAAAATTACATGCCTTGTTATATGGTAACTTCTATAAAATCCTCCAAGTGATTCAGGTGCCTCAGACACAATTTTAACCATACAATCATTCCTTTCATAGCTTGTATTTCCCCATGAAATACAACAAAAATGCTCTATCAACAAAATAACATGCAGGAAACACTGGTCTTGGGGTGGTTAGGTGGCACAGTGAATAGAGCACCAGCCCCACAGTCAGGAAGACCTGAATTTAAATTTGACTTCAGACACTAACACTTACTAGCCTTGGTCAAGTCACTTAACACCAATTACCCTGCCTTTCCCCCTCCAAAAAAAGCAAAAAGGAGAGGAGAGGAAAAGAGAGGAGAGGAGAGGAGAGAGGAGGAGAGGAGAGGAGAGAAAATAAAGAAAATAAAAGAAAAAAAGAAGCACTGGGTCTACTTCCCATATACTAAGCTAGAATACATATTTATGTCATGATATTGCCTGCAAATTTTTCATTGCCAAAGTAAGTCATTGAAAAAATATCTGCCTTGAATTCATTCCTTGTATCTCCTGAAAGCTCCAAATGACTTGAATGTATATTGTACTCATAAGTCTTCACACAATGATTAAGAAGCAAAGGGAAGACAATCATATATTGAAATGCAAGGTAAAAAATAAAGTGATAGCAATTTGCTGTATATAAATACATCACAGATGCATGTGATTTATTTTTAATTACAAAAATAATTTATAGCAGTTCTTTTTTCCAGTGGCAAAGTAAAGTAAAGGGGTACCCATCAGTTGGAAACTGACATTAATATAATGGATATTATTATGCAACAAGAAACAATGAAAAAGATATTTTGAGAGAAATCTTCGAAGATATCTAAGACAACGTGCAGAATGAAATAAACAAAACTGGAAGAATAATCTCTACTATAATGTCAACACTCTATAAATAAACAACTTTGAAATAAATGCTTTTGTTTTGGTGAGTTTGAATTAATCAGTCCATACTATTGGGATTCAATCAAAAAATATTCATTAAGTAGCTACTATGTGCCAGGCAATTTGCTATGCACTAGGAGTACAGCAAAAGGCAAAAGACAGTCCGGTTGGTTCCCGAGGAGCTTATAGTCTAATGGGAGAATTATGGAATTCCCTCTGTAACTACGAGGGACCATGGTCATGGCTTATTTTGAATTTCATGGTCTAGATCTTCTGTTCTGAATTGTTCCGATCATGTCAGCTTGATCACTTGCCTTTGATTCTTCTTGGTGGAAAGTCTACTATTCAAATCTTGTCAATTCAATTCTCTCCTATCATTTCTTTTTCTCTTCTCTACTGTTCTTTCCTTTTTTGCTCTTCCTTTCCCTTTCCTTCCTAACCTTTATCTCTTGACTTTGCTATTTCTCCTCTACCTGTTCTGTTCTCCTTTACTTTTCCTTTCCTTCCCCTTCCTTACTTTCACACACACACACTGTTCTGAAATATCTCATTTGTTCATATAAAGATATATGACTTGGTGCCTTCTAAATCTCATATATTTGTATTTTTACAATCTCAGATTTTCTTTTTAAAGAAAAAATAAATCATGATAAATCCCTTTTATCTGGAAAAAATCCCTTAAATAAATAAAAAAACAAACATATTGAAACACAAAAGGAAAAATAAGAAGGAACGAATTAATTCCAACAGTATGGAACTGTTTTAAAGAAATGATCTTTTCCTGAAACATTTATTTGCTATTGTATATACATATTTGCTTGACTTTTTATTTTTAAAAAACACAAACTAGATGTCTGATTTTTTGCACATGCACACATGTGTGTGTGTGTCCACAAATACTGTGCCTACACAGACTATGGTTTCTTCTACTGCAATTTCAATAGCTAGAAAGAGAAGGACTGCTATGAACTAGGAAGAATCCAGGCTTAGGAGTTAGGAGACTTCATTTCCAACTGTTTTACTAATGATTTATAACCTTGGGCAAATCAGTCAGCTTCTCTTTAAATAACTCTCCTCTTTTTAAAAATGAGGATAGTATGCTCATTGTTTGCCAAAGAATATTCCAGTTCCAGAATTCTATAATTATATAAGAATGCCAAGAAATGTAAGTGCCAGAGAAGTAAAATGACTTGTCTAAGGTCTAACAGGGAGTTAGCAGCAGGACCAAGATTCGAACCTGAGTCATGTCCTTCCAAAACCTATGTTTTTTTTTCACTATCCCACACTAATTATCACACTTACACTCATTAAGAAATACAAATTCTTCAACCAACAGAGCTAATTTTCAGGACAGTTGCTGCTTTCAGAAATGTTGAAGACAATTGTAATCTAAAATTTTAATTTGATAAGCATTTTTCCTTAATGACTCCTTTTTAAATGCCTAACATGATTGTTTCTATTCTTCTCTTAGCTATTTTTTTAAATTGTAACACATTTTCTGTTTGAATCCTGCATTCAAAATATTGATGTCACACAGTGCCAGTTTCTAAAATGTCCTTGTCTTATGCTTCTAAATTATTTTCTCTTAAGCAATCACTTTGATGATAATATCGCCTGGATAACATTTATCTTTTAGTTATATTTTCTTTATCTTATTTAGTCTTGTACTAGGCATCAGCAGACCATAAGACTAGTTCTAGCATTAATTTATGAATGTGATCTTGAGCGAGTCATTTAACTCTTCTTCTATGCCCCAATTTTTTCTTCTGTCAAATGGGGAAATTATCTGTCCAAATGACCTTGAAGAGTTATTGTGAATACTAAATGACACCACCACTATCATTTATATCATCATCATCAATACTATCACCACTATCACTACCACCACTACATTAATTCACATTTATATAGTGCTTAATGTAAACAAATGTACAAAGGTCAAAGTTCTCCACCTCTAGATCACAATAAATCATGATCTTCTCAGTCAGCATTAAGTACCCAAGAAGAGGTCTTTTCATCTTTACTTGAGGATGACTCTCAGATTCCATGGTTCCTCTTCCATGGTCCCAGCTCCTTTCTGAATCTACCCAACTGTCACCTGGATTCAAAGGTAAGCAGGTCTCAGCTCCTTGTCCAGTTCTTCATCCAGTTCCTCATCCAGTTCTTTGTCCAGTTCCCATTCCATATTAAAGCTCACAGTGTCCAGTCCACCTCAAGTCCTTCACAGTTTGTAAGTATTGATCTGAAGTTTTGACTCTCAATATCATAATAGGCTTGCTCCTTAAGGATGATTGAGTCAAGTATTTACTGAATGATATCTTTTTCTTAAAATTATGTGGCCACTTTAGTTATAAGTTGTTATGTTATAACATTGTTGTTTCTGTGTTTTGCTTTAGTTTACTGCTGAATAAATAGAGAGTTCACTATACTATGTGATCAGAACTTTAAAGCTGTTCATAGCAGCAGTCCTCTGGAAAGTTGGCCATGCTTGGTTTTACACTTCTAGATCCAGTATGCCCAAATAGTACTCTAAATTATATTGCTTTTGTCTAAGAAAAGTAGAACAAGAGAATATAAGTATAAATCACATCAATTTAAATGTTTATTTTCTCTCGAAAGATTTGTATAAGTATAAATTTAGTTAAATGTACATAGAAATGTTGCAAAAGCTAATAGAATCAAATTATGTAGCAAATATTTTCAGAATTACCATAATTTTCCCCCATGATTTCCCCAGGCTCTGATTTTTCAATATATAGAATTGGTTAAAAAAAAAAAGGCAAAAAACAAAGAGAAGTTATTATGGTAGTTCATATTTTCTGAATAGTTTGTATATTTTTTTTACTTTCATGTCCACAATATATGTGTGCATGTGCATGCATTTGTCTATGTATTATATATATATGTGTGTGTGTGTGTGTCTGTACATGCATAGATGCATATATATATATATATATATATATATTCTACCTTATAGAAAATGGTAAAAAAATCATGTTTATTCTTTTAAGCATACTAAAATAATTCCTAAGATTTATAGCATTTTGGTGCCAAAAGAAACCCAGAACAGCATCTAAAATCTCTCATTTTATAGATGAGAAAATTAAGACCCACAAAGGTTAAATTGCATGCCTAAGATTACCCAACTAGACAGTGACCAAGCTGGGACGATAACCTTGGTGTCATCAATTTCTCTCTGTATCCAGGGCTCTTTTGCTCAAATACCACTTTCAGGGCTAACCAAAGAATGCAAACAATTGTTACAAAAACTAAAAACAATACAAAGCAAAACAAAACATTGATTTGTAGATGGCCCCTGATTTTTCCCTAAGTATCCTGCAATTCTGACAATAATGCATTTCTTCTGAAAATTAAATATTTTCAATCCCCTTGTGCATGTTCCCTGTTGTTGTTCTTGAACAAAGATCTACAAAAGGAAGAGAACATGTGTACTTTCCTCATCCTAGCAATGTTAAAGATACTCAATTTTATTGCCAATGTGATACCTATAGAAGCTGTTATAAATATGCAGACATATTTCTAGGGTTGAATAGCAAAATATAACAAGCTCTCTTCCTCAAAGATGAAACCAAGATATTTATTCATATACCAGCAAGCCAAATCCACCATGGTAATAAAGTAGTTGGTACACATTACCAATGCAGGGAGCACCACCATCCCCAAGCCTTCCCTCTGTCAGGTTTCCCTACAAACACATTCCCTTAGGCAAAATGCTCCTCTCTCACCCATGCTAGCTACTCTGCCTCCTCTCTCCCTCAACTCTACCTCACTCTCCCACTTCCTTCTCTACCTGTTTGGCAAGCTCCTCCAATCACAGGCTCCATGTGACTCATGCTCAAAGCAGGTCACGTAGGCCTACCAATGGGCAAGAAAGATCTTCCAATTCCATTAACAATACATTAATAACACACTGATGTAGAACAAATTGTTAGAGGTGACCCTGGAAATCCACCATTCCCTCTTTGGGATCACTTTATCAGTGAAATCATCTTATAACAAGATCAAATTCATAATTCAGGAGCTAAATTGATTTTAATACAGTCTCACAAGGACAGTATTATAAAGTTCACATATACCCACTATTTTTTTAAGTCTTTGGATCATTAAAAAAAATGAAAAGATAAAGGTGGAAGGGATGCAAGGGCACTTCCTAGTATAGATACACCTGTGGGTGGAAGGAGCCACCAGCAACCATGTTTATCATGGTAAATACAGAGGAGTCTACTAAGTGAAGATGGTTCAGAAGTGGGTGGTTATATTTCTACTCCACTCTCATTTGAATGGGTCGTGTCTCACATCACAAACTTACCTGCACAAAGGAAGACTCACTATACCTAAAATGAACATGGATAAGCAGACTGAAGGAAATGGGCACCTGAGAAACCATTGTGAAAAACTGGCAATCATTCAACCAGAACATAGATTTCCAAAGCTTACTAATCCCAAGCAGTAGTGACACTAAATAACATACCTCAACACTGACATTGACTTTCTAGAGAATTTCCATTTCACTTTTGAATAAGCTAGAATGAACATTGTAAGTCTGATTAATTATATAACATAATGGAACAGGGACTCGAACTCTCAGTAGTTTTTGTTTCCTACTTATGTTCATCTTTATACTTAAGTTTGTCTCTGTTGCTTTTCTTTCTTACTGTCTAGAACCTTCAGGATCAGTTTTGTCTGTTCCATGAGAACAGAACTCCTTATTGAAGCTGTTATTAGTCTTTGTGTAGAGGGGTAAGTCATGAATATTACCATGCCTTTCCAGATCATTATTTGAAGCTATCTCTGAGGGGTGGTTGACTCAGGATCAGTTAACTCAGAATCTCTCTTGTAAATATTGATCTGAAGTTTTGACTCTCAATATCATAATAGATTCATGAGCTAGAAAAATAACCTTTGATTTTCTTGCCAAGGAATACTGGAAAACTTGGATTTTCAGTTGGATGTTAAATTCAAAGATCCCATCCTCCAAAAAGGCAGATGACACTACAAACCTACTTTAATACTTTTAATACTGTTATACCTTGGAGTCACCTAATAGGTGAAACTATATGATAACAACGTCTTATTGGTACTTTGGACATTAAACTGATGGCTATAGTTTCAAAAAAACATGGTTCATATTGAATTTTACTCTGTAAGGAACAGTATTACAGTAAAGTTCATGTAAATCAGCTATTAGTAAAATAGTTCTTTTAAAGAATTATCCAGGAATTTACCCTTAAAATGCACATTAAATAAATAATTATGAGTTGTATGTGATAATATTAAAAACATTGGCATTTGTTGCAATTTGGAGTTCCCAAATATCTTGTAAACTTACTTTAATTCAGGTTACATTTTTGAAACATACAATTATGTACATCTTGCAAATATTACCTTTTATTAATTTCCCCAGGTTCTTTGAAAAAAGCACAATATGCTGGAACATACAAATACATTCTAGCATCCTAGGAATCTAGTATTTGTGTCAGACTCATGAAATAACACCATTCCTTCCTGGAGGCACTAGGGAATAATATGAAAATGACCATTTATTTTCCTGTGTATTTTTTCCTAAGTCAGCTACCCACAGGGTCCTTAAGTAGTTGAATTCCTATTTTGCCATCTCACTAGGTTAAGAACAAAAATATATTCTACTACCTGGAAACTAAACAGGTTATTTATGTTCCACACATCAAATCTAAATTCTCCAAAGATCCCCTGAGCCATATTCAAAGAAGGGGACATTTCATACTTATTTAATTTCTTGTTTTAAGTGTATATTGCCCAGCCTTTTTACTACCAGTGTTTTCTTCCCAATAGCTATTCAAGTCCCCTTAACTTCTTGGTAGACTCTTTGATGAAAGAGACAAGTAAACCACTTCAGGAAAAATTGGAATAAATCTACTTATTTTCACACCAAAAAACACACATTTTTTAACCTTTTATGACTATGATTTTTTAAAAAAAAGAGGGAGGAAGACCTAAGAGAAGTATCAGCAGGTCTCAAAATATACATTGTCCTTATTCACATTTATCAGCACTGCTTTAACGGACCTTTTTAGTGTGCCTAAGGTCTCTTCCAGGTCTAAATGCTTTGATTATGGGTTCAGATAACACAAATAATTACTTTTAATTCCTACGCTTTCAATTGAGAACAATATTTGTAAAGTTCTTACCAAAGTGCCTGACATATAATAGGATTTTAATAAATACTTATCCCCTTCCTTCCCACTTATAAGGTAAGGCAGATAATTAGGAAGGGGGTCCTGGAACATATCCTCTCTAATGAATGTTGGTCCCTAAGAATTCAAAATTATACCTTCTGGCCTCCTAGCATTACATCCACCTCAAATGCTTTCCCCATCCCTTTTAATGGATGGTTTGTGAGATAATATGATAGTCATCTATGTTATCAACCTTGGGAATTTAGGGCTATAGTTCTAATTCCTTTATAAAACTTTGTTGTGATAATTATGTGTACAATTTCTTTGATGATCTCTCCTATTTCCTCAATTATCCACCCAAAATTCATATCCAATTCCCCCCAGCTACACACACATACTATTTTGTTAGAGTATGACAAAAATTGTAGCATTTAAAGACTAGACTATTGACCTCTGACTAGCCGAAGTTCTCTTTGTGTTAGCTGATGGAGAAAAACTGTTTTATTGATAGATTTCATATATCTTAGTCAAGCTTTTATTTTTGTTTTGCAAGAGATTTGAAGTTCATAGCATAACATTTTCATAAACACCAAGGTAACAACCAAAAGTTACAGAGATTTGAGGGCCTAAGAAAAAGAAAATCAGAACTAGAATAATCCCTCTCAATCAGATCAAATAATAATTCATGTTTAAAAGTATTTTAAAATTTTATCACATTTTCCTCAAGGGCTAAGTGACTTGCCCAGAATAATATAGCTAGTAAATAAAAAGGTCTGGGAAACTGGGTTCTAAATATGCTACTTTTCCTACCTTGTATCAAACAAGATTAAAGAGAGAATATGAGTTAAGGAAAGGACATTGAATATTTATGTAAATTGGTAGATGTGCCAGTGTTTTCCCTTCTATGGCACACCAACCAATATCCACCAGATCTTTCAGGGGCTTTTGTGCATGTAGAACAAAATCACTGCTCTGCCTCACCCTGCCTCAGAGACAACTAGGATCTTGGGATATGAGTTGGAAGGAATCTTCATGAATTTCTAGAACATAAGTTCTTAACCTTTTTTTTAAACATCATAGGCCCCTATATAAAGCCAGGTAAACCCTATAGACTACTTCTCTGAGTGGTATTTTTAAGACTACAAAATAAAACATGTTTTATTATTCATGCTTGGTGAAAGGATCTCCCCTTCTTTCACATCCCACTGCTTCACAGGGAATCTTCCAAATTATATTCAGATACAAAATTCCTTTAAATCTGTTCCAAAAGTCATCTGAATAGAATTTACATATGGCATATTAGAAACCTACAAACAATTTTAAATTGTACTATTTAAATACCAATATAGGTATATTGCAGAGGACTTGCTAATAGTCTTTTAAAAAGGTTCTGTTTAAGAGACATCTTTAAATTTTCATTCCACAATGACTATTTAATTATACTAAGGGCTATGTATGACTGCAATGCAATTCCACTTAGAGGGAGATTTTCACACTGGGACAAACTCAAAAGAATAAGAACATTAAAGCAAAAAAAAATTCATTTGAATGTAATTTCCAGTATCTCCCTAGAGATACCTAATTAGTGGAAGATTTGTGCATATATATAAGCCATCTCCCTTGCAGACTGCTGTACTCTTTGTTCCTAATCCTAAACCTGCGTCCACATTTGCCATTTGAGAAGTCATCCTAAGGCCTGCAGTTACAGATATTTTTATGGTCCCTAATCATAAATAATAATCCTGAGATCCATACAAATAGTTAACTATAATAAAGGAGGAACCATCTGTTTCCAAATACATACACTTAACATTGTGATCATTAATAAACACAAAGAAAAATTAGCAAAATAATGAAGAAATGGATATGCTACAAGATAGAAAAAGGTTTCTTTCCTTCTGGCTTTTAATTTCTTGTTTTTGCCCTTTTTCCTTCATAACTCTCCATTCCATCCTCCCAAGTGCAACCATTTCTGTTCTGTCAATGTTAAAGGACTGGAAGTAGACTTACGCATGGCTCCTGCTTCTATATCCTCTAATTCATGTAAAAAAAATGACTCTAAACAAACTTTGGAACTACAGAATCCACAAAATAACAGAGAGAAGCTAACTTCCCACTGAATACAGCCGGGCAGTCTGGCAGGAAGGGGCCACAGTAGCACACTGGGAGCCCAGCCCAGCCCCTTGTGAGCCTAAGTTTTTAGCCTCAGGGCAGCCACAACCAGCTACCAGCTGGAGGGACTTCAGATCACCAGCAGCTGTGGAGTTTTCCAGAATTATCAATGCATAGATGTTAAGGACAAAGTGAGAAGTCAGTGCAGTGTGAACTTTGGGAGCTGGGAGTCCAGGAGTCCAGCCTTTGTCCCCTGGAGGGTGAAGTGGCTGAGGAGTGGCATTCATACAGCCTCTGTCTTCTGACTGCTTCAGAGCTACTGGCATACATATTGTAGGGGGGCCAAGTGACCAGTATGAGGGGTAATTGCTCTTGCTTTAACCTGCTTGGATCTAGATCCCTGTCATGTGTGGAGGTCCTGGTGTGCATGACCAGTGTGAAAGAGCTTGTGGAGGGTTCTGAGAGGGCACCCAACTAATAGCTCTGGCAGCTGAGAAAACCCCAGCAATTGGGACAAAGCTCCCCTCTCTGATAGCAGAATTCTACTGTGGTAAAAAACCTCAAAAGTGAAGTAATTGAGTGGCAACATGAGCAAGCAAAGGAAGCACAGCAATCTGACTTTACATTCTTATTTTGGGGAAAAAAGGATCAAAGCATGGAACAGGAGAAAGACAATGAAGTCAGAACTCCTGCACCAAAAGCTTCCAAGAAAAATATGAGCTGGTTACAGGCCATAGAAAACATTAAGAAGGATTTTGAAAACCAAATAAGAGAAGTGGAGGAAAAATTGGAAAGAGAAATGAGAGTGATGCAAGAAAATTGTGGATTGAGAGCAAACAATTTGACTGAAGAAAATAACACCTTAAAAACAGACTAACTCAAATGGCAAAAGAGGTCTAAAAAGCTGAATTTGCCAGATGGAAAAAGAATCTCAAAAGCTCACTGAAGAGAATCATTCCTTCAGAATTAGATTGGAGCAAATGGAAGCTAGTGACTTTAGGAGAAATCAAGACACCGTGTTTCCCCGATAATAAGACCTATCCCGAAAATAAGCCCTCCCCTTACTGTGTAAGATTCCTCAAAAATAAGCCCTCCCCCGAAAATAAGCCCTAATGAGATTGCTACTGTAGTGAAGGTGATCCCCTGCATACGGTACCCTCTGTATGCACCGTCCCCCCCCCCGAGAAACGCACACCGCGCTCCGAGCTGCATCCAATCACAGCTGCAGCAGTGAGCACGTCATCCTGTTCTTCCCCAGTGATTTGCTTATTGAATAAAGGTACATTTTTTTGTTCACACTTACCTGTTTATTAAAATTGCTGTCAATGTTCATTAAAATAAGCCCTCCCCTGAAAAGAAGCCCTCTGGTGTTTTTCTGTCCAAAAAAATAAGACAGTGTCTTATTATTGGGGAAACACGGTACTATTAAACAGATTCAAACAAATGAAAAAATAGAAGGCAATGTAAAATATCTCATTGGAAAAACCACTGACCTGGAAAATAGATAAAGGAGAGATAATATAAAATTTATTGGACTACCTGAAAGCCATGATCAGAAGAAGAACCTAGAAATCATCCTTCCAGAAATTCTCAAGGAAAATTGCCCTGATGTTTTAGAACCAGAGGGCAAAATAGAGGTTGAAAGAATCCACCAATCACCTCTTGAAAAAGATCCCCCAAAGAAACATCCTAGGAATATTATAGTCAGGTTTCAGAGTTCCCAGATCAAGGAGAAAATATTACAAGCAGCCAAGAAGAAACAATTTGAATATTGTGGAAACACAATCAGGATAACTTGGGATATGGTTGCTTTTACATTGAGGGAGCAAAAGGCTTGGGATGTGATATTCCAAAGGTCAAAGTAGCTGGGATTAAAACCGAGAATCATCTACCCAGCAAAACTGAATATGCCAAAGGGAGAAATATTGTCATTCAGTGAAATAGAGAACTTTCAAGCTTTTTGAGGAAAAGACCAGAGTTGAATAGAAATTTTGACATTCAGATACAAGAACCAAGAGAAGCATGAGAAGGTAAACAGGGAAAAGAAATCATAAGGAACTTATCAAAGTTGAACTATTAATATACCTACATGGAAAAATGATAATTGTAATTTATGAAACTTTTCTCAGTATGAGAATAGTTCAAGGGAATAGAAATGTGTGTATATAGGAGGGTATATGGGCATATGAATAGATATGTGTGTGTGTATATATGTGTCCAGGTATATATAGACAGAGGGCACAGGACCAATTTATAGGGAGGGAGGATACTTAAAAGGTGAAATTAAGAGGTGAGAGGGAATATAATGAGAGGAGATGGGGAGAGATAGAATGGGGTAAATTATCTCATATAGTAGAGGCAAGGGAAAATTGTTAAAATGGGTGTGAAGAACAGGAAGGCAAAAGGGAATGAGACTACCTTACTTTCATTGAATTTGGCTTAGGGAGGGAATGACATACCCACTAAATATGGTCTCTTGCCCTCCAGGAGATTAGGGGAGGAAGGGGATCAGAGGGGGGATGACTGAAGGGAGGGCAGGCTGGGGAGGGGGAGGAAAGTTGGAAGCACACACATTTGAAAAAGGACAGGTTCAAAGTAGAAAGTAGAACAAGTTGGGTGTGGGATAGAATGGAAGGAAATATAGTCAGTCTTTCACAATACATCCACTATGGAAAAGTTTTGCATAGCTACACATGTACAATGTATATTGAATTCCTTATCTTCCCAGTAAGGGTGGGTAACAATGGAGGAAGGGAAAGAATTTGGAACTCAAAGTTTTAAAATCAAATGTTTAAAAAATATATTATCATTATTATTATTATTTTACATGCAAGTGGGAGATAAGATATACAGGCACTGGGGCATAGAGATCCACCATGTCCTACTGGAAAGTCAGAGGGGGGATGGTGGAAGATATAGGAGAGAGCAGATTGGGGGAGGGGATATTCAGCGGGATCACTGTTTGGCAGTGGTGTGTAGGGGAAAAATGGAGAGAAGATTTGTAATTCAAAATCTCGTGGAAATGACTGATGTAAACTAAAAATGAACATAAAATTTAATTTAAAAAAATGTTAAAGGACTGAGGACTTGTGCTTTCTCCCCAGATAAATTATGTTTTGAAGAACTGCATCAAGCATGTTGGATTTGGGACCAAGAATGACATCCTGGACCTGTCTACTCCTTATGAAACCTTGGGCAGTTAACCTCTCTGTGTCTCAGTGTCCTCAATTTTAAAGGGAAGAGAATGGACTAGATGATGTGAAATGTCTCTTACATTGCTACATCTATAATCCCATGAGTCTATGATTCTAAAGTACAGATAGAGCTAGGTAGCCACTTACTTGGCCTTTCTCAGGGCTTCAGGGAAAGACCCCTGACCAAAGGCATATTTTTCCAACAGGCTCACTAATAACTTGAAATCACCTTAACAGAAAATGAAGTATTTTCTCATGTAAATGAGTGTGAGGCTTAAGGTACTAATCCTCCTGAGGAAAAATAATTAAAGGGTGTAAAACATAAATTTTGATATTTTAAATAATTTTTAAATCTATTTTCACTAGGAAAAAAGCCACAAAAGTTTCTCTTTAAAAGATAGCCTTCTAGACTGATCCCACATCTTTCCAGACAATGCAGTGAAATGAAATGGAATTTGAATACAGAACAAAGAACTTGGGACAGATAAAAAGAATAGTTGTCTATGACAAATAGAGATAAATGCCAAAGAGTGTATGAGTAGGTTTCAGAATGTCCTTTTATATAAGATGAGAATTTGAAGAGTTTATATTTATAGAAAATTCTTTATGATTTACAGAATCCTTTTCTCAAGAAGAAAAGAGACAACCTTAATTGTAAGGAGTATTATAAGGTAAAGTATCCCCAGAGGCAGAGGTTTATTCTCCAGAATTCTTGTTTATTTAACAATACTTGGATTTTGCTGTTCACCACTGCATTATCTTCAGTCATTTTCTGCTCACTTGGACCATCCTCCTTCCCACCCATTATACTTATTAAATCCTACATTATTCCCACATATGCCTCAACAGAAGATTCTCACCCTTGGTTTTTTTCTCTCAAATCTAACTACTAAGGCAATTAAAATTTGTTTCATACAATATAACAAATAATCATGAACTTGTCTGTACTAAATTCATAGTTAGAAAGGTCCTCAAAGTTCACCATGGTAGGCCATACATGGTCAAGAAATCCCTCTACAAAACCCAATAAGTGAGCAAGCTACCTTTGCTTAATTACCTCAGTGAGAGGGAAATTACTGGCTTTCAAAGAAGACTACCCTGTCTTTGGATAGACATTATTAGGAAGCATTTTTTCCTTCTATCTAGTCATATGTAATGGTAATGGGAATTTGAAGACCTTCCCTGCCCCTTAATAGGTCAAATGTAATCATATAGAACTTGTGGTGAGAGGAGTTTGCTGAATGAGAGGAACAGGAAGGGGTGGAACAGAAAATGAGTCAGAGCAGTTAGAGAAGAGTAAGATGGCACACAGGTAAGCAGACAGCTAGGACCTCAAGTGTTTGTGGCAATACCCGATCGGGGGGCTCCTTTAGTATGGTGTTGCTCCCTGCAGTGATAATGTGTGTTAACTTCTTTGTTGCTATGATGGATTCAGTTTTATGGTGTTGGGATTTAACTTTCTGATGTCTGAATAAAATTTTTTCTGCCTTCTATATGGAGAGTCTGTTAAATTTTGCACTTCAGAACTATACCAGCATATTCATAGTTGTCATTGGTGCTGTGAATATTGCCTTGGTGATACATTTGGTATCATGAACAGGATCACAAGGTATCAGATATCTATTTGGAGGCAGAAGGACTTTAGAGGAAGAAATGGATGTCTCAGGATGGGAGGAATTACCTTATTCCTCCCTAGCAAGGGAAATGACTAAAAGTGCCAGATGTTTTGAAAATGGGGAACTGAAGCTACAGAAAGGAGAATCTATAGATTTAGAAACATGTTTGCAAGGAATACTGATAAAACTAGGGAAAGAACAGGCAGGAGTATGTAGAAGAGGCTGGGTTTTACTAAGAGATTACCATATTATATGTTAAAGTAGAGATAAACTGTTGCAGGGAAAAGCTCAGATGGAAAGGGAATTGACTGGTTTGCATGGGAATTCTCAGCCTTTGGGCTTTCCTTCAAAAGAGCAAGTTGGAGCGTCTCAGGTGGTAGAAGAACAAATTACTGTTTGGGAGTTGACTGGTTTGCATGAGAAGCTTTCTGTTCATTTAGCTAGAAAGAGGCAAAAAAAAATTAGCAAAAGGAAAGTTAATGCAGCTCTGGCAGAGGCTGAGGCTAGTTGCCATGATGCTGACTACCAGAAGGACATGTGGGAGAAAAATAAAACAAAGTGAGATGAGGAAGCTTTTATGAGTACAAGAGTTCACCCCATAGTAGGAAGAAAGCAGGAGAACCAGGAGGGTCACACTGGGTTTAGAGAAGTGATTAAAGATTTTATTCAGCAGGAGGTCACTGATATATTAAGTGGATTCACCCAAAGGATAGGAGAATCATTAGTGTCTTGGATGGTGATAATCAGTGATGAGGGGGCAAGAGGAGTATCCATAGATAATATGGATTGCTTGAAGCTTGTAGGTATTAATCAAAATCCTTTGGTACAGCTAGTTTTTTAAGGATTATGAAAAAGATAACAATGGAACTAATCTGTTAGCTTGAGCTGCCAAGTGATGCAATAAAATGTATCCCACTGACTCTATGTGACCTAGTGCAGATAGAGCCTGATACTCCCTTAGAGAGAGTATGAGAAAGTTAAAGGAAGAGGTAATGAAAACTGCTAGCATGGTCAGAGACACTGATGCTTATCATAGTGTTACCTTAGAAGTTTCTCATAGAAATATAATAGTGAAGATGGTTCCTTCTGCTTATATGCACATAACTCTGACTCTACTAATTGGGGAGATAGGGCACCCTCTTTCAGAAGTACCAGGTAAGATTTCACAGTTGAGTGACTTGGGGGAATGGGAAAAGTATTTTTCTTTTTGAGGGAAGAACAAATAGCCAGCAGTTTCAAAGTCAGAATAGACTAACAAGAAAAGAATTGTTTACTGATCTATTGGGAGCAAGGGTAGATTTTGGAAGATTAGATGGTATTCCAATTAATGAACTATATAAAATGTACCAAGAAAAGGGGCTTAATATTCAACAGAATAGTGAAGTAAGAACTGCCCCTTACAGATCCTCCTGAATCTTTTTATCCAAATTTATCACATCTTTAGAAAGAATAGCAAATTGGCCAAGCCCCAGCTCAGATTAAAGAAATACACAGAGAGGATTATAGATCCCACATCAATTTGATCATTATTGTAAAAATGGATCAAATACTGTAAGTAGGACATAAATATATACTGCGGCAGAGGCCTCACTTATATACAGCAATCCAATAAATTCAAACATGGAATTCCTATCACCATCACAGGACTGGGAGGAACTGAAATATCAGCAAGACAAGTCAAACGAATGATGAAGATTGGATAATTACCTAAGAAAGACTATATCATGGTTATTTTATCAATTCCTAAATACTTCACTGGAATAGATATATTGAAAGGTATGACTTTAAATTTACCTGAAGGGAGATACCAATTTGCAATAAGGAAGATAGGAATACCATTTTAGTAGGGGGAAAAATGAACCCAATCACTTTACCTAAACTTTCTGAAATAATTACTTTAAAGCAGTATCATGTGCCAGGTGGGCAACTTGAAATTACCAAAACTATAAAGGAATATGTTGAGGCAAGAGTGTTAGTCCCCAAAACCACCTGATGGAATAATCTAGTCTGGCCAGCACAAAAGTCAGATGGGATATGGAGAATGACAGTGTAGTATAGACAACTGAATAAAATGACTCCCCCTTGTATGCTTCTATTCCAGATATCATTACATTAATAGAAAGAATCCAGAAATATGATGGGATTTGGTACATAGTTATTGATTTAGCCAATGCTTTCTCGACTATTCCAATAGATTCTAAACAATGGGACCACTTTGCTTTCAATTGTTAGGCAAGACAATATACTTTTACCCTCTTGCCACAAGGATATCTGCATAGCCCCACTGTTTGTCATAGGACTGTGGTTGAACATTTGCATGAATTAGAGCTCCCTGGTGTACAGCTTACCCACTACATAGATGATATTATGATACAGGGGGAAAATGTAAAAGAAGTGGAGAAGAATTTTATGCTTTTAATTGAGCATAAGAAAAGCAAAGGGTGGGAAATTAACCCTGCAAAGATTCAAGGGCCATCTCAAACCATAAAATTTTGGGGTATACAGTGGAATAAGGGGCTGCAAGAGATTCTCCCATAAGCCTGACAAAAGATTTAGGATTTTCCTATTCCTACCAACAAGAAAGAAGTCAAAAAGTTTATAGGATTATTTGGATATTGGAGGCATCATTCCACATATTACTTCATGGCCCAGAGTCAATTGTTCAGTCTCTACCAAAGTCCAACATGCAGCTAACAACTTCTTTTCAAAAGGGGTATATTGAACTCCAGATGAAGGGAGTATCCTAGACCAAAATCCTAAGGGTACATTTTGGCTTTATTGGTTTTGCCATAAACTCCAGTTTGCTTGTTCATCCTGTACAGGCACTTGTAATTTCACTAGACCACTTTGCATCTGGGACACCTTATATAAAGTTACCAGGAAAAAAATATGAATTTTATTGGGGACTTGAGCAAAGCAAAGCTTTGAAGAAGGAAGCCAAGGCTACCATAAAATTGGCCCTACATTTATGGTCCATGCAAATGGTCCAGTGGAATTATAAGTGACTGTACAGGATGACTATGAAAAGTGTAGTTTATGGGAAAAATAACAAAGCCAAGATGCACCCTTAGGATTTTGGTCTGGGATGCTCCCTTCATCTGGAGTGCAATATATTCCCCTTTCAACAAGCAGTCATTAGCTGCATATTGGACTTTGGTAGAGACTTAACAATTGACTCTGGGTCATGAAGTAATATTAAGGCCTGGAATTCCAATTATTACCTGGATAATGAGTACCCCAGCTTCTCACAGAACTGGACATGCACAAGAGGCTAGCATAATGAAATGGAAACGGTATATTCAAAACAGACCGAAAACAGGTAAAAGTGGAGTTTCTGCTTTACATTAATCTATAGTAAATATAAGTAATAAGGGAAATGATACACACCCTGAACCAAAGCAGCAGTTGGAACAGCCTTGGTAAAATGGAATGAGGGATACAGTTGATTAAATGAAAAACAAAATAAACATTCATGGTTTACTGATGGGACAGCAAAATATTTGGACCATAAAAGACACTGGAAAGCAGTAGCCTATAACCCATGTACTAGGTGGACTTTGGAAAGTATTGGGACAGATAGAAGTAGTTAATATGCTGAACTTATGGAAGCACATCAAGCCATTAAACCAGAACATGGAAGACAATGTCATATATTTACTGATTCATGGGAGGTACTTAATGGGTTAGCTACATGAATGTCCATGTGGAAAAATCAGAATTGGGGAATTTATGGCAAACAAATCTGCAACAAAGAATTATGGGAAGATATATAGGACATGTCTTTGGTTACTAACTTGTCAGTTTTTCATGTAGATGCTTACTTGGCCCTCCCCATGCCAGAACATGAGTACAATGCATATGCTGATCCATTAGCAAAGATTGCTACTCAACATATTGCCCCTACTCTGACACCAACTGGTCTGGTCTGGTACTAGCAAAATGGGTCCATCAAATGACCGACCATATAGGGGTCCAGACCACACACCAGTGGGCATAAGATGAAGGCATTCATATCTCTCATTCATTGCTTAAATAAGTAGTAGAGGAATGTTATATATGTCAGTTGGAAAAGGAACAAACTGATATTCCTCAGGTAGTAACTGGAGAGATGGCAAGGGGAAAAGTTTCAGCCCAAATGTGGCATACAGAATATATTGGACTTCTACCCCAAGATAAAGGATGCAAATTTATATGTACTTGTGTTGACACCTATTCAGGTGTACTAGTGGCTTGTCCTTATAAGAATGTGACCCAAAACACCTGTAAAACTCTAGATATAATAAGTCTATATTTTGGAACTTCAATGCAGATTCAAAGTGACAATGGGTCACATTTCAAAGGTAATGAAATGAAGAGATATTGTATATCAAACAATATAGAATGGATTTATCATATTTCATATTATCCACAAGCATCTGGGCTCACTGAAAGAATGAATGGATTATTGAAAGAACAGTTAAGGAATTTAAGTTCTAATAATTCTTATCAACATTGAAAAGATAATTTTCTCACTGCTTTATGTAATTTAAATAATAGACCATTGGGAGGAAGCACCCCTCTAGCCAGAATGATGACCCCAAATCTGCAAATTAGAAAATAACAAACCATAAGATCCCAAATATTGAGTATTAGACTGTGAGGTAAGGTTTCTTAGCACCATATCGAGGAACACCTGATTTGGCAGGCTATGATTTACATTGTTTAGAGCACTTTAGGTTGGATAGAAAAGATACAAGAAAAATCTCCACTGGAATATGTATGAGAATCCCTAAAAATAATTTTGTATGGACATTACCTAAATCAAGACTAGTACCTCGAGGAATACATGTATTGACTGGAGTAATGGATTCTAATTATCAAGGAGAAATTATCATGATATTCCAAAATTTAGGTGAAGAGCCTATAAAGCTCTGTAAAAATGATGAAATGGCTCAAGTGATTATTATTCATTATGAAACAATAACCCTTGTGAAAACTGTCCCCCCTTCTGAAATAACTTTCAGAGGATCTAAAGGGTTTGGTTCTACTGATAAAATAAATTTGGGAGCTAAAAATGGGTAAAGTGGAAGCCAGAAGAGCAAAACAGAACTAAAAAAACAGTAAGATGCATACATTTGGAGATATCTCCACTACAAATGTTAATATGGACAATTTATGCCTGATCTGTGATAGAGCCTTTCAAGTCTGTATTTATGTGATCAGCCATCACAATCAAATACATCAATTTGTTCAGCCATTCTCCAATTAATGGGCATTCCATCAATTTCCAATTTTTTGTCACCACGAAAAGAGCTGCTACAAATCCTTTCCATTTAAAAAAATCACTTTGGGATACAAATCTAGTAGTGGTATTGCTTGGTTTTAAAGACCTCTGGCAATAGTTCCTAACTGCTCTTCAGAATGGTTGAATCAGTTCACAACTCCACTAATAGTGCATCAGTGTCTTAATTTTCCCACATCTCCTCCAACATTTTCATTTTCATTTTTTGTAACATCACCCAATCTCATAGATTTTGGGTGGTGGGTAAAAGTTATTTGAGTTTACATTTCTAATAAATAGTGATTTAGAGTATTTTTTCCATATTACTATAGATAGCTTTGATTACTGCATCTGAAAACTGCCTGTTCATATCCTTTGACCATTTGTCAAATGAGGAATGAGTTTTATGACTATAAATTTGCCTCAGTTCTAGATATATTTGAGAAATGTAGTTTTATTCAGAGAAACTTGGTATAAATGTTTGTTCACATAATGATTAATATGTATTTTCCTTCAGCCTATTTCCTCCTCCTCCTCCTCCTCCTCCTCCTCCTTCTTCTTCTTCTCCTTCTTCTTCTTCTTCTCCTTCTTCTTCTTCTTCTTCTTCTTCTTCTTCTTCTTCTTCTTCTTCTTCTTCTTCTTCTCTCTGTCTCTCTCTCTGTCTCTCTCTGTCTCTCTCTCTGTCTCTCTCTCTCTGTCTCTCTCTCT
>NW_027187358.1:18556654-18603534 GCF_028583685.1 Petaurus breviceps papuanus
TCTCTCTC
Organism: Petaurus breviceps papuanus; assembly: GCF_028583685.1. Taxonomy (NCBI): domain Eukaryota; kingdom Metazoa; phylum Chordata; class Mammalia; order Diprotodontia; family Petauridae; genus Petaurus; species Petaurus breviceps. The sequence continues at coordinate 18,556,663 of NW_027187358.1, forward strand.
TCTCTCTGTCTCTCTCTGTCTCTCTGTCTCTGTCTCTCTCTTTCTCTCTCTCTCTCTGTCTCTCTGTCTCTCTCTGTCTCTCTCTCTCTCTCTCTCTCTCTCTCTCTCTCTCTCTCTCTCTCTCTCTCTCTCTCTCTCTCTCTCTCTCTCTCTCTCTCTCTCTCTCTCTCTCTCTCTCTCTCTCTCTCTCTCTCGCTCTCTCTCTCTCTCTCTCTCTCTCTCTCTCTCTCTCTCTCTCTCTCTCTCTCTCTCTCTCTCTCTCTCTCTCTCTCTCTCTCTCTCTCTCTCTCTCTCTCTCTCTCTCTCTCTCTCTCTCTCTCTCTCCCTCTGTCTGTCTCTGTCTCTCTCTCTCTCTGTCTCTCTCTCTGTCTCTCTCCTCTCACCCTGTCCATTCTCAAGTGTTTTGCTTCTGACTACTACCACCCCGAATCTGCCCTCCCTTCTATAACCAACCCCCCCCCCCCGTCATATCCTTTTGTACTCCTACTTTTCTGTATGGTAAAATATTTCTATACCCAACAGATACTACATGTTACTCCCTGTTTGAGCCAATTCCTATGAAAGTAAGGTTCATACACTCACCACACCAAAATCTCCAGCTTCCCTTACACTATAAAATCTCTTTGTGGCCTCTTTTATGTCAACGACTTTATGCCATCCTAACTCTTTCCCCTCTCACAGCGCATCCTTCTTTCTCACCCCTGCTCATCCCATCATATTCAACTCACACCCGTCCCTTTTACGTATGCTCCTTCTAACTGTCCTGAGAAGGAGACGTTTCACAAGTTATGACATCATTTCCTCATGTAGGGATGTAAAGTGTTCGACCCTATGGAATCCCTTGTAATTTTTCATTCCTGGTCACTATTTTATGCTTCTCTTAAGTCTTGTATTTGAAAATAAAACTTCCTGTTCAGCTCTGGCCTTTTCATCAGGAATCTCGAATATGGCCCCATGGTATTGAATTCTTTCTTTTTGGCTGCCTGCAAAATTTCTCCTTGACCTGGGAGCTCTGAAACTTGACTAAAATATTCCCAGGAGTTTTCATTTTAGGATTTATTTTAGAAGGTGATGGGTGAATTCTTTCAATTTTTATTTTACCCTCCACTCCTAAAATATAAGGGCAGTTTTCCTTAATTATTTCTTGAAAGATGATGTCTAAGCTGTTGTTTTGATCATGAACTTCGGTAATCCAATAACTTCTAAATTATCTATCCTGGATCTATTTTCCATGTCAGTTGTTTTTCTAAAGAGATATTTTGAGTTGTCTTCTAATATTTTAATTCTTTTGGCTTTGTTTTATTGTTTCTTAATTTCTCAAAAAATCATTATCTTTGACTTGACCAATTCTACTTTTTAAGGAATTATTTTCTTCAGTGACCTTTTTTACCTCCTTTTCTATTTGACCAATTCTACTGTTTCTCTCTTTGCTTCAGTGAATTTTTGTACCTCTTCTATTTGGTCAATCCTGATTTTTTTAATTCTTATTTTCATTTTCTTTTGCTTTTTTTGGAGGGGGCAAGGCAGGACAATTGGGGTTAAGTGACTTACCCAAGGTCACACTGCTAAAAGAAGCACAAAAACCCAATGAAGAGAAGAATACCTTGAAAAGCAGAATTGACCAAATGGGAAAAGATATTTAAAAAAAAACCACTGAAGATAACTCATTAAAAATCAGGATTGGTGGGGTGACTGGGTGCCACAGTAAATACAGCACTACCCTGGAGTCAGAAGATTGTGAGTTCAAGCTTGTAATCCTGAGTAGTTTAAATACCAGAGTAGGCATATATAATCAGACATGGCAATAAGTCCTTGGGTGGAATTGAACTGGAAATAACAATAGCCATGATCACTGTTACTTTTGTGTCTCATGCCTTTATCATCACCAACACCATCTTCCATTTATCTAAATGCAATAAATCATGGATATGCCCTCACAGAAAACACTGGCATTTAATAGACCATGCCATCATAAGAAGAGGCAGCAAGGAAATGAGAGTAACAAAGGCTACATATGTGCAATAGTAATGGAATTTGAATATCCCCCTTGTATTGGCAAGCTAACAGGTACTTAGCAATTAGTTCCAAGTTCATGATTGTGTTAAGTATTAATACCCTGAACCTGTGAATCCCACCATGGGATGAGCTTACTGACATAGCAGGAAGGAGAAGGACAGGGAGTAACTAATAACTTATATATAAAAAAAGCCCAGGCTAGAGAGGCCAGAACTTCTGGGAGAGAGCATCTAGAGGCTGGGCTGCTACTGCTGGAGAGAGAGAAAGGAATTGAAAATGGAGAAGAGAAATGAGAACTGAAGACTGAACTGAGAATTGAGAAGAACTGAGAAATGAGAAGAGAGGAAAACTGGGAGGAGGCAAGGCCGTGGTGTCAGTACTTTGTCTGTTTGTTCCTATGTTACTTTGTCAGATTTGTCTGCTGATAGAGGACAGTGTTGTTATTACAGAAGCCCTGGGACCTTGCTGCTGGTTCAGAAGCCCTGAAAGGGGATTTTCTTGTTGTATGTTTACAGAAATCCTGGAGGATGGTCTTGCTGACAATTTCAGAGGTTTTGGGGCTATACAATAATTTGTGTTGATTTTTCAGACCTTGTTGGTGGGTCTGAGTTGATTTTATAGGCAGAAAGTGAATTGATGAGGATGCTGGCAATGTGCTTGAATGTTATTGTGGCTTTGTTAAGCTTTGTCTTCCCAGGAACAGAAACTGTGAAGGACTTGAGGTAGACCAGACACTGTGAACTTCAGTGTGGAATGAGAACTAGATGAGGAACTAACTGCACAAGAAGCTAGACAAGAACTGAGAGATGTCTGCCTTTGAACTCAGTAGTATAGATTCAGTCAGAAGCTGGGACCATGGAAGAGGAACCATGGAAGCCGAGAGCCAGCCTTGAGTCAAGATGAAAAGACCTCTCCTTGGGTATTTAATGCAAACTGAGAAGATCATGATTTACTAGGGGTGGAGAACTTTAACCTTTACATTTAGATGATTAAGTTAAGGACTTACTAATTAAGGATGATTGGAAGCTAATCTCCATTTAAGAAGAAAGAAGAGTTTTTGATTGAAGAGATTAAGACAATGTGACCTGGGGGGGGGGGGTGACTTTGTGTCTATTAAGGAGACTTGTCTCCTTAAGAATGATTGAGTTACTAAATGAATGCACTTTGTTTAAAACTATGTGATCACTTCTGTGAAAACTTCATGGTCATTTTAGTGATAAACTGTTATGCCAAAACATGGTGAATACTGTACTTTGATATACTGTGAATGTTTGTCTTAGTTTGTTACTGAATAAATAGAGAGTTCACTATACTGTGTAATCAGAACCTTGAAAACTGTTCACAGCAGCAGTCCTCTGGAAAGCTGCTTGTGCTTGGCACAAAGTACTGAACTGATTATAGAATTATCCTCTCCAAGTCAAACATTCTCACTCAACAAAAGCCAGGGTCCAAGGCAAGGTGACTACCAGAAGACTTAATGTCAATAGATTAGAGAACTTCTCTGGATATGAATAGTTTGTTGCTAACTTGGAGGAAAAGCTGAGCTCATACACAGTTGTCAACAGTGGAGCAAAAAAGAAGTAGGAAGCTTTTAGGGATTTGGCATACAGCACCATGTTTACTAATCTGGTCCAGAACATTTAAAAATATCAGGATCCATTTAATAAAAATGATGGAGAAATTCTGAAGTTGCTAAACAAAAATGAATACTACAAAGGGTTTAGTAGGAAAGTTCATCCATCTCTAAGAAGGCAGCATTTAACTCTATGAAAAGTAAAATGCAAGGGAAATTTAGAAAGATGCAGAATTCTTGACTCAGTAATAAGTCAAATGAAATTCAGTTTCACATAGCTAGGAACAACACAAAACACTTTTGTGATGCCTTGGAGGCTATTTATGTGTCAAAGATCTATGGTACATCTCAATTACTCAGCACTGATAGAGCCACACTAATTAGTAATAAGGGTAGGCTCCCAAAGAGATGGACAGAACACTTCCTTAATGTTCTCAACAAATCATCATCAACCATTGCTGAAGGCACTGACCATATACCTCAGGTTGAAGCCAATATCTCTTTAGCTGGACTTCCAATTGAAGAAGATGTTTTGAATGTCATTAGGCTTTTCTTTCATGGCAATGTGCATTGTTCTTATTCTATTCCAGCAGAAGTTTACAAGGCAGGGCATCCACTGCTCATATAAAAGCTGATTGAAATATTCCAATTTATATGATAAGAGGAGGTTATCCCCCAGTCATCTAAGGATGCCTCCATCATTCATCTCCATAAAGGAAAGGAGAATAATTTTTCCTTTGACAATCAAAAGTATTCAAAAGACTCTTATGTTGTCTCTCATTGCTAGCAAGATTCTTTCCAAAGTCCTCTTAAATAGTCTCCTGGAAAATGGTTATCTATCCGAGAGCCAATGCAGTTTCAGAAAGGGACAAGGAACATTTGATATGGTGCTTGCTGCCCAATAATTCCAGGAGAAATTCCAGGAGAAGAACAGAGATCTGTACGTAACATTTATCAATCTAACCAAGGCCATTTATACTGTCAGTCATGAGGGCTTATGGAAGATCATGGCAAGATTTACTTGCCTGGAGATGTTGATCAATATTGTATGCCAGTTCCATGATGGCCTGCTTTCATGGGTTTTAGATAACAGATCATGCTCTTACACTTTCCCAGTCACTAGTAGAGTGAAACAGGGCATATTAGTATGATGGTTTCAGTCATGCTGTCAGTTGTCTTCAATAAAGATAAAAATGGCATCAAGGTCAGCTACCACACTGATGGTAAATTATTTAACTTGAAAAGGCTATAAATCAAGACTAAAGTGGAGGGAAAATTGGTGTACAACTTTTTGTTTGCTGATGATTGTACACTCAATGCAGCTTCTGAGGCTGTGATGCAACAGAGTGTGGATCAATTATTTGCCACTTGTGCTAATTTTGGCCTGAAAATTAAAAAAAAAAAACAGAAGTTGTCCAGAAGCCAGAACTGCACCATTCATATGTAGAAGTTTTGATTATAACTTAGGGAGAAATTTTAAATGCTTGTGGATAAGCTCACCTACCTTGGTGGTATACTTTCCAGGGATGTACACACAGATAATGAAGTTGACATATGTATTGCCATAGCCAGACATTGTTTGGAATGTTCTGAAGGAAAGCATGGGGAAAAATAAATAGCAGGCTGCCTACCCAACTGAAGGTCTGCAGAGCCATTGTGCTGACCTTGTTGTATACCTATAAAACCTGGACAGTGTACCCACACCATTCCAGAAAACTGAAACACTTGATTTGAATTGTCTAAGGAAAATCCTGAAGATCACCTAGATGAATAAGGTAACAGACACTGAGGTCCTTTCTTGAACTGAACTGCCAAGTATTCAAACTCTACTGCAGAGATCACTTTAATGAGCTGGTCATGTTTGAATGTCAAACATACATTTACCTGAAAGACTTTTATGGAGAACTCACACAAGGCAAAGTGCTCACATGGAGGTCAGAAGAAGTGATACAAGGAAGAACTCTGAAGTTGATTTGAGGCATGGAGACACTGACACAGAATTGTCCAGCATGGTATGCCTGCATCAAAGAAGATGCCGTGCTCTATGAGCAAAGTAGAATTGCAGTAGTTCAAAAGACACAAGAGATGTACAAATTTAGAGACATCTCCACTCTAAATGTATATATGAACTATTTGTGCCTGACCTGTGGTAGAACTTTCTATGCTTATATTGTTCTGATCAAGCACAGTAGGTCATACTATACCTTGACCCCAATATCATGATGTCATTTTGGTCCATCCTATTCTAGCACAAAGGACAACCAAGCAAGTAGTCTCCTTTTTATCCTTCCTAAATAACACTCAATCTCCCATTTCCATGTTTTTTGTATCACCTATTCTCCAGGCCCAGAATGTTCTCCCTCCTCACTTCTCCCTTTGAATCCTTGGCTTCTTTCAAGGCTCAAAGGCCACCTTCTACAGGAGGCCTTCCTATCCCTCTCAGTTACTTGAACCTCCCCCATAACATTACCTTCCTTCTAGTCATTGTCAAGTTGATCATGAGTAGTACTCCTGAGGACTGCCGCTGTGAATACCTTCAAGGATCTAATTGCATAGTATAGTGAACTCTCTATTTATTCAGTAATAAACTAAAACACAACATTCAAGAAGTTGAAGCACAACATTCACAACAATATAATGTAACAACTTATTACTAAGGTGGCCACATAGTCTTAAACATCTACCCCTAGGTCATAGTAAATCAAAATCTCCTCAGGCAATACAGAATGTCCAGGAAAGTCTTCTTTCATCTTGACTCAAGACTGGTTTCCAATCATCATTTAGTCAATCATTCTTTAGGAGTAGCAGAAAGTTCTAACACCATCCACCCCTAGGTCACAATAAGTCACAATCTCATCAATCAATATAGAGTACCCAAGTAAAGTCTTCTTTCATCTTAACTCGAGACTGACTTCCAAACCTTGTGGCTCCTCTTCCATGGGCTGACTGCTCCCAGCTCTTACCTGGATTCACAGTTGGGCAGCTCTCTCAACTCTTGCCTGGATTCACGTGCCTCTTGCCTGTATTCATACATAGGCAGCTCTGCATTCCTGTTTTATACCTCAGCTTATAGGTACTGTTCCACTCAAAGATCTTTCCAGTTTCTATTTCTAGGAAGACAAAATTTAAGAGCTACAACAATATTTACACACATTAAGCTTGAGAGAACTACAACAATATTTACATACATTGCTAGCACTATTATCTCAATTCACTTTATGTCTGACAAAGTAACATAAATCAATTGACAAGGCTTCCGTTTGAGCAATCAAACACAAATCAATGGGAAAGTCCACGACTTCTGTAACAGAAGTAAAGTCTTCTTTCAGGACTTCTGTAACAACAGTAAAGTCCTCTTTCAGGGCTTCTGTAACAGCAATAAAGTCCTCATTCAGGACTTCTGTCTAAGGATAGCAGACAGGGTGCTTTGTCTGACAAAACAACAGAGTGCTATAAAGTGCGGACTTCACAAACATTCTCTCTCTGTTCATAAAAAGTAACACAAATTAACTGAGCACTGAAATCACAAGCACTCTCCCTCTCAGTTCTCAGAAAGTAACACAGATTAACAGAGTGCTGAAATCACAGGCATTCTCCCTTAGTTCTGCTTGGTCCCAGCTCTGCCTGAGCTTTTCTCTGCTCTACACCTTCTTGTTCCACTCCTCCTGTTCCACTCTTTAAGCAAGCTTCTCCCACCATGGGCTCCAGGGCAAGGAAAGTCTTCAAATTCCCTTAGACTTATTAAGGGCTTCCAAGGTCTCTAAAATCCCTTAGGCCTATTAAGGGCAACACAATGTGTACTGTTTCCAACAAAGACTTTTGATATGATCAAAGGTGAGGCTGGAAGGCATTTGAATAGCTGAAACAAACAGCAAGGTATTACTTTGCTTGTCATTACATCCATATTGAGCGTGTAAACTTCTATTTTTTTAATTATCAAAGCAATTGGGGTTAAGTAACTTGCACAAGGTTACATGGCCAGTTTTCTTGTGTGTGGGTATTAAGTATCTGAGGCCAGAATTGATCCAGGGTCCTCCCGACTCCAGGGCCAGCGCTCTTACTCACTACACCACCTAGCTGTCCCAAGTGTGTAAACTTCTAAAGAGTATGGTCTGTTTGGGGTGGCCAGGTAGCACAGTGAGTAAGAGCACCGGCTCCAGTGTTGGGATGACCTGGAGATTGAATCTGGGCTCAGACACTTAGCACCCACCCAGAAACACGTGGCGGTGTAAACTTGAGCAAGTTACTTAACCCCGGTTGCTTTTTAAAAAAAAAGAACATGGTCTCTTTTTGCCTTTCTTTTTTAGTCTCCCAAATAAGCAGAGTATCTAACATATACTATGCATTCAATGAATGCTTGTTGATTAAGTGAATGAAGTCAAATCAAGTGATCTATTCACAATACCACACCACTGTGATTCTGTTCATCTTCTTTTATCTTTTGAATCATATATACTTGATGAAGCCCACCTCAAAAGCACCTTCCTCCATGAAGCTTTCTTTTATATTAATTAGTAAGGATTCCTAGCTTCTATAGCTCTCAAAGAGCATTTTATGAACTTTTTAAATGTGTTTGTGCAGGGCAAGTGAAAACTTTTCATGTATCATCTCAGAAATCTGAATAGAATTGTAACAAAGTACCAAAGACTGAAGACTTAGCAGTCTGAGACCCTTGCCTTACTCCCCTGGTCATGAGTTGAAGGTTTTGCTGAGCTTAGCTAATATGTAGGAGGGGGAAGTATATGTTCCTCAAACTTGGCTATAGACTTAATTTCCCCTTGACCTGGACAAATGCAAATTTAGAAATATTGCTGTAAGACCTACAGACTGGTCATCATGTTCTAAAATCCCCATGACTCATAAGATATTTTCTACCTTCCTCTTGCCAGTAGGAGGGTCACCATGACCCAAAGTCACCAATATCCCCATTATTCATGAGATATCATCTGCTTTCACATCTGCATTGACAAAGTTGACATTCTTCATTTGCTTTCATATCTATATTTTGACTATATTAAGGTAGTTGACATTTATCTGTTATGATACTGATGACATATTTTGTCTGTTTTCTATCCTCAAGACATGTACCTTCTGCTTTTTGATATTACTGACATTCCACCTGAAGTGCAAGCAGATTTTTGTGGTTAAGATTGTGTGCCTCAGCTAATGGAAACAGAACAGGACAAAGGGGGAGGACTGGGGGAAATTTGGTGTATATAAACCAGCTTTTTCCTTCTGTATTTCAAGCTCTCCTACTAGGCTGCTTCTGGTTGCGATGATGTCCCCTTCTTGCGAGATTGTATAATAAATCTTTCCTGTCTTTACTTAGAGAAGTCTTTGCTTATTTCATTGGGCAAAAGGGCATTTTGTCCCGCACGTGCTGACATTTATCTCTGGGTATCCCATGTTATTGGTAGACAGTAATACATACTGACTTATCTAAACATTTACCTTGACTATTATCTCACACAATTCTCAATGTTCATGAGGAGCATAACAACATTTTGTTGGAATTGACTTTGGAAAATAATATAAGAAGACAGAGGGGGATCCAATCCTACATGAAAGGAGTGAAGGTTGGAGAAGGTTGCCTGGAAAAGGGAGAGGAGAAGGGATTCTGCACTGTATAACCTACATAATGTGTCCAAAACTACCCATGGAGAGTGGAAAGGGGCTTACAAAGGAAGGAGCTTCTATGCTCCATACAATGCCACAGAAGATCTAAAGGTTCTGACAGAAGGTAGAACATATACTTGCCACTCAAAGAAAAGGTAAATGTCATTGCCTTTTGAGGGAATTATGGAAAATGAGTGAACCACACTGATTCCATCTTATGACTCAACTATAAATCTAGCTCAGCTCCCTTTCAATTACATTATGGGTCTAGTACGATTTCTGTCTTGTTAGAAAATTTTATTCAATTAGGGGAATTATGAGAGAACATCATTGCATTGTTTAAATCTAGCCCTGCATGTCTGGGAAGCTAGGCTACCTCTATCTGTTGCTTAGAGACAGACTCTTAACTAATGACCTAGGTTATGATAACCATAAAGCCAGTCACATCTAAATATTGATGCAGGGAATTTTCTCCCAATTAAACATCTCAAGTAACCCATATTGTTTTGTCTTGTTTGAGAAGTGGATCTTTACTGGTCAGTCAATTGCTCTTTCCTTGTTCCCTTGATTGAATAGACACTTTGAGGGAAGGAGAAGATGGGGGGGGGGCAGAGAGAAACTTTTCTGATTTCAAGGAATTATACCTGCTCACTCTCCCCCTCCCAACTCAGAAAGCCCCTAACCTTTCCTCAAATTAGAAATCAGATTACCTAATAAGGTAATTGTTTTTTCTTAATGCATAAAAATCTGTCTCTTCCTGTATTTGTTGTCCAATGCCAAACTGAGGAGACCTGGTTCTGATTTGTTATTCAATTAGCAATGCACTGTTTAAAATAAATTGATATGCTCAGAAGCACAAACTTTTTATTTCCTCACTTATTTCAGATTTTACCCATCATACTGTGCACAGATGGTCAGAGTATTTGCAATGAATAAAGTGCTATGGAGACATGAAGGCAAAGTTTATTATTACCTCATGTATAATTGAAACTTGGTGATATATGACCAATGATTGTGATAAACAATGAAATTATATACTACATTAAAAATAAACAAATTAAATAATAAAGTTAGTGGAGTCCAATTATATTTAAATAGGATATATTTCTGGGTGAAAATCTATGATACATAATAGTAAAATATGATGGAGAACATTTGGGTGAATATCAGTTGAAGGAACATACAACACATGTTAGTTCTCTTCTCTCTATCTGCCTCTCTGTCTACACACACACACAAATATGCATGTATACATATACACATATAAATATAGCATATGGACACGTACAAATATATGAATGTGTATGTGCATATGTGTGTGCACACACCTATTCATGTAAACAGATGTAAACATGTATCTATATCCATATGTATAAGTACACATCACGTATGTGCATATGGACATTGTGTAAGCATATATGTATCACATCATGATCATGTATACTAATGAACACATGTATATACACATGTGTTCAATAGTATTGTGTATGTTGCTCACATGTGTATAAATGCACATGTGTGTGCATGCATGTGATGCATATATACAGTACATATACATAATACGTTTGTGCAGGCAAATATGTGAAAATGTCTGTCTGTATGTATAATATATGTTGTAATGATGCACCTGTAGAATATATTCATGTGTAAATATGTGTACATGTATGATGACAACGATGTGTATATAGATATGTGTGTGAATATGACAAGTTGTGCATGTACGTGCAACCCTTTTGTCTGCACATGCATGTGTATATTGTACATATATGCCTGCATAGGTGTTTCAGTACATCATGCATATATAAATACATGTGCCTATATTTTTATACATATAGGTATATATATATACATACACATATATCTGTATGGATAGATAGATATACCAATAGAGTATCATAGATGATTGATAGATAGATACATACATACATACATAATACATACATACCTAGGTAGATCCACTGTTACATCCAGAATACACTAAGGTTAAAAAGGCAGTAGTACCCTCCCTCAAGGTGCTTATGTTCTACTACATACTTCTCCCTCCTCCCCATCTAAGTGAATGCCCAAGAAGCAGGATTTGAAAACTCTCATCCATCCCTTAATCTCCTTCACCAGAGTTGTAACCTGGAGCCTTCTCCCTTCCTGGAATATGAAAGTAGTTTTCCAAATATCCCTCAATTTTCCTCAACAGAAATCTCAAAAAAAAAAAAAAGCCTAAATGTGCCTGCTTGGGAGTGAGGATGAATAATCTCAGTTAATAATGAGTGCCTCACCAGCAGATCTTTAACCTCCATCCAGTTGAGTAAATTAAACTTGGAGAGCCTTTAATGAAGAAAATTTGAGAGTTTATGTATTGTATGACGTCGCAAACTGCTGATGCTATAGCAATAGAGGACTCTATAATTCTCTGCCAGAACAGTTCTTTGTCTGGGTAAGGATATAGACAATGATGTTTCTCTACAATCACAATGATCCAGAGAATTAATGGAGAGCAATTTCATAATGACCAATAGAGATATTATCACAGCTTCTAAAATTTCAATTTTTTCAAAGTTTGTTGCAAAGTAATTTCTATGATAGAGGGAGACTCCTGATTGAAAAGCAGACTCCAGGCAGCCTGGCTACTCAAGGGAGAAGGAAAAAAATCAAATTGTAATGTCACCTAAGTATCTATGCCTTCAAAGGAGACCTCAGCAAATAGAGATAAGTTGCATTTCTCCTAATACCTTGATTTCTTTCTTCTCTCTAGAATTTTTATTCACATTTAAGGTAATAAAATGTTTGTAATTTGAGAGGTATTAACAATTCACCTGAATGTATATTTAGCATATTACCTGAGTAGTGCATGATAGTATTTTTTAAAATGAGCCCTTCACCATTGGGAAAAGTAAGCCAATTTGAGTAAGTAGCATCAGGCTACTGCAGTTCAAACTGATGAACAAATATCTTTTTCGCTCTAAACGAAGTGAATATGTTTTCCTGCATTTTAAAAAAAGGGAGCAAAACCTAAGAAAATAATTTTACAATTTGTAATACAGATGATTACATGTAGTTGGTTGTTGTTACAGTAGTATTTATTCCCTCTGAAATAAATGTTATATTATATAATGATGGAGTATTGAATTCAAAAGCAGCATCTTGCGGGGCGGCTAGGTGGTGCAGTGAATAGAGCACCAGGCCTGGAGTCAGGGGGACCTGAGTTCAAATTTGACCTCAGACATTTCACACACACACACACACACAACACACACACACACACACACAGACTAGTCATGTGACCTTTGGCAAGTCACTTAACCCCAAAAGCCCTCCAAAAAAAAAGAATCAAAAGCAGCATCTTTTGAACCTCTAAACTGGGTAGACTACAACATTGACTACTAGAAAGATCCCTACATTTAGAAGCATGACAATGGATTTAAGCACTGGTTCTACGATTTAATAGCTGCATGCTTAAAGCAAATGATTTAACCTCTGTGACTGTTTTTAAAATCTGTAAAATAGCAAAAATGTTACCTAGCTTATATACTTCAGTCATTTGTGGGAATCAGATGAAACAATGTGACTAAAGCATTTAATAACTCTATAAATTCATATATTATACTTTGTCCTTTATCATCATTTTTTCATTCTCATTTTGAGGACAACTCCAGTAACAAACAGGACAACAAGGATAACAGACATCCCATTTTGTTCCCAAATTATGTGATTTCTACTAGATCTGTATATTTTAAAACTTTTTCATTCCACGCTGTTTGGAAATTAAAAATATGTGATATGGTAATTTAAATTAATCTTTTTAATTTTATGGATCAATGGGATGTTGCAAGCATTTGTGAACAATATTTTGGTTTCCCATAAAACTCTTATTTCAATCTAGCTTATTTATTGAATTTTCAAGGATATTTTGGGTTCTATGTTACAGGAATTTGTAATCTGTTAGCTTATGAAGGATAGCAAGCTTCCAGAATATATTTAACCAGAGTTGAATAGAAAATTTGATATTCAGATACAAGAAGCAAGAGAATCATGATAAGGTAAACAGGGAAAAGAAATCAAAAGGAACTTATCAAAGTTGAACTATTAACATTCCTACATGGAAAAACAATAATTGTAACTAATGAAACTTTTGTCAGTATGAAAATAGTTGAAGGGAATAGAAATATATATATATATATATATATATATATATGTCTATATCAGAGGATATACAGGAGTACAAATACATATTTGAATGTCTTTATATATGTTTACAGGTATACACAGATAGAGGGCACAGGACCAATTTAATAGGAATGGATGATACTTAAAGGGTCAAATTAAGAGGTGAGAGAAGAATATAATGATAGAGGATGGGGAGAGACAGAATGGGGTAAACTATCTCATATAGAAGAGGCAAGGAAAAATGGAGGGGAAGAATAGGAAGGCAAAAGGGAATGGGTCAACCTTATTCTCATTGAATTTGGCTCAGGGAGGGAATGAAATACACATTAAATAGGGTATCTCACCCTACAGGAGAGTAGGAGGGAAGGGAGTAAGAGGCGGGATGAAGGAAGGGAGGGCAAGCTGAGGGGGAGGGAAGTTGGAAGCACCCAGTTTTGAAAAGGTATGGGATTAAAGCATAGAATAGAACAAATGGGAGGTGGGATGGGGGGAGGGTAATATATTAAGTCTTTTACAATATATCTACTATGTTAATGTTTTGTATTAGCTACACATGTACAACCTATACTGAACTGCTTATCTTCCCAGTAAAGGTGGGTGACAATGGAGGAAGGGAATGAATCTGGAATTCAAAGTTTTAAAATCAAATGTTTAAAAATATGTATATAAAAAATAATAATACTATTAGGAAGGCCTGCACCACTCATGGCCCATTACTGCTTTTGGCCCTCAGGCTGCTTGCTGCACACCAAAGGATTTTGGGGGATACATGAAAAATGTAGAGCAAAACATCCTTTGTATGTAAGGGACATCTTTTGTCACACCACCAGTGACCAAAGGCCATAAACAGCCTAAGACTGCAAGTTGTGCAGGTCTGCCATACATAAGAGGACAGTTAGTTATCAATTGTTCCAAACAGATTCTTCCGATTTTTCTTTGATTTTCCCATTTACCAGTATGTAAGTAAGGTTCCTGATATAAAGGTATATAGAATTCTCTTGGATAGTTTTATATTTGATATGTCTTGCATGGAGGAAATTTCTGTAAACATACAACAAGAAAATCCTTCTTCAGGGCTTCTGAACCAACAGAAAGGCTCCCAGACCCCTGCAACAACAGCACTGTCCTTCACCAGTGGACATTATTCACTCTGTCTGCAGGACAGTCTCCAGACCCCTGCAACAACAGCACTGTCCTTTACCAGTGGACAGTATTCATTCTGTCTGCAGGACAGTCTCCAGACCCCTGCAACAACAGCACTGTCCTTCACCAGTGGACAGTATTCACTCTCTGTCTGCAGGACAGTCTCAGGGCTTCTTAACCAAAAGCCAGGTTCCAGGACTTCTTCAACAAAAGGACTGTCTTTCACCAGTGGACAAATCTGGCAAAAGAACATCAAAACAGACAGACAAAGTACCAGCAAAACAGCCATGTCTCCTCAGTCCTTGGCAGCTCAGGGGGCAGGTCTCAAAAGTCCAGGGCAATTCAAAGCGGCCACCAGCAATTCTCTTAGTCTCTCTCCCTCCATGAGGTGCTGCTTCCAAAAAGATCTTCCGCCTCTCTCTTGTCTCTCCAAATCTACGTCACCAGCTCCTCCCAGTTCAGGACTTTCTTTTCACATCAAAAAGTCCATCCCACAGGTGGGATTAACAAGCTCTGGGTTTTAACACAATCAATTTGAAAACCAAGCCAATACAGGGGAATCTTTAATTGCCATTACTATCACAAAGTCATAATTAACACCATTTAAAATATAAGATAATGCAATTAAAATCAGAAAAATAATAACAGCATTAAAGAATCTCTTAAAAATTCTATATGAAACATTAATTTTACTATAGTTTTTGCATTAGTATGTATTAAGTACAGAGCCATTTGCTCATGGACATCAAATATCCTAGCATTTTGATTCTCTATTATATATTTGCATTATATGATTCACTATGAGTCCAAAGCAGAGTAAAAATCTTCATGACAATTATAAAAACAGTATATATGTCATAATGTCTTGGGATGCCTTATTTGATTATTACTAAATCAATAAACAATTGCTCTTTATAACTTTGCAATTATTTTTTAAAGTTTTTGTTGTTATTGATGATGATGATGAATGATGTTGATACTATTGTGGTTCCCAATCTGTACAGAGATTTCTTTGCATGTTAAATAAGTAGCAAGTGCAGTATATAAAGCATATAAACATGCAACTGGTCTTCCTTCCAAAGGATCACTGGCGTTCTCATCTTTTGGTAGTAGAAGTGCTAATACAATGCCTTCTCTTAAGAAGACTCTCTGAACTTGTGACACCTGAGAGGAAGCTGGTAAAAAGTTTTGTTAGTAATTCATGTGCCACTATAGAGTATTTATACCAATAATTACGAATCTTTTCTGATATTTCTATTTTCTAATTTTACAAAGAAAACAGAGTTTAAGTCATCATCTGTAACGTAAATGATCTTCCATTCATAGTATTGACAGTGCATAAGCTTTCATTTTCTCATTTGATTGAATTTTTCTTTTCACTCTATTAGTCTTTCTGAGATTATATAATCAGAACTTCAAATCATCTCTATTCAAAAATTCTTGTTTCTAATGTCTTTTCTTCTCAAATTATATTTCATTTTGTTTTTCTCCACTGCTTTGTACACAATTTAATACCACATTTTTTATTAAATTAGTTTTAGTTTTCAACATTCACTTCTACAAGATTTTGAGTTCCAAATTTTCTCCCCTTCTCTCCACTCCCCCACCCTAAAATGGCATGCATTCTGATTACCCATTCCCCCAATCTGTCTTCCCTTCTATCACCACATTCCCTTTTATCCCCTTCCCTTCTGTTTTCCTGTAGGGCAAGATAAATTTCTATACCCCATTGTTTGTATATCTTATTTCACACTTTTGTGTAAAAACAATTCTAACATTCATTTTTAAAACTTTGAATTCCACATTCTGTCCCTTCCTCCCTCCACACCCACCCTCATTGAGAAAGCAAGAAATTCTAAAATTATATGTATATATATATATGTGTGTGTGTGGTCATGTAAAACACTTCCATAACAGTCATGTTGTGAAAGACTAACTACATTTACCTCCATCCTCTCCCATCCCCTCTTTTATTCTCTTTTCTTCTTTGACTCTGTCCCTCCACAAAAGTGTTTTCTTCTTATTAACCCCTGCTACCATTTTGCTCTCTGTTCTGTCATTCCACCTCTCTTATCCCCTTCCCTTCTACTTTCCTGTATGGTAAAATAGATTTTTATACCCAATTGAGTGTGTATGTTATTCCCTCCTAAAGTCAAATTCCATGAGAGTAAGGTTCACTCATTCCTTCTCACCTCCCCCTTCTTCCCCTCCACTGTAAAAGCCTTTTCTTGCCTCTTTTATGTGAGATAATTTAACCCATTCTACCTCTCCCTTTCTCCTTCTCCCAGTTCAATCCTCTCTCATACCTTAAATTTATTTTTTAGATCTCATCCTTTTATATTCAACTCAACTGGTACAGCCCCCCCATATATATGTATATTTATATTTGTGTGTATACACACATATATGTATATGTGTATATTTATTTGTTTGTGTATACTCCTTCCAACTACCCTAATACTGAGAAAGGTCTCATGAGTTGTAAATATCATCTTTCCATGTAGGAATATAAACAGTTCAACGTTTAAAAGTCCCCTATTATTTCTCTTTCCTGTTTACCTTTTAATGTTTCTCTTGAATCTTATATTTGAAAGTCAAATTTTCTATTCAGCTCTGGTCTTTTAATAAAGAATGCTCAAAAGTCCTCTATTTTATTGAATTTTCATTTTTTCCCCTGAAGGATTATACTCTGTTTTCCTGGATAGGTGATTCTTGGTTTTAATCCTAGCTCCATTGGCCTCTGGAATATAGTATTCCAAGCCCTCTGATTCTTTACTGTAGAATCTGCCAAATCTTGTGTTATCCTAATTGTGCTTCTACAATACTTGAATTGTTTCTTTCTGGCTGCTTGGAATATTTTCTCTTTGACCTGAGAACTCTGCAATTTGGCTACAATATTTATCGGAATTTTCCTTTTGGGATCTCTTTCAGGAGGTGATCAATGGGTTTTCTTTTTCAATTTCTAGTTTACCATCTAGTTTTATAATATTAGGGCAGTTTTCCTTGATAATTTCTTGAAAGATGATGTCTAGGTTCTTTTTTTGGTCATGGCTTTCAGGTAGTCCAGTAATTTTTGTTAAGCTTGTGACAGTATACCTTCTATGTGCAGCTGTTCTCAGCAGTATTTCTAGGGACCTGTAAATTTTCAGTTCTTCCAAGGTTGTATGGTCAGAGGACAGGTGTTTACTCCTCTCCTGGCTTGTGCTGTGCTCTGGTCTGTGAGTAACCACAAGCACTCTTTTCTGCCTTGAAACTGTGAGAAGGATTTCCTCTCTACACTCACCACAAGTTCTACCATGTCAGAGCTCTTCGTCACCCTAGGCCTGTAACCCAGGACTGTGAAGCAGGGGCAAAACAAGAGAATCCTGCCTCAGTGCCAGCAAAGAGATCCCCCCACACACCTTGGATCAGCAGTTTGATCTCTCCACCATCTGTGGGCCAAGATCTCTGGAAGTAAATATAGCTTTTGCCTCTGCAGCTGCTGCAACTGCCCCAGGATTAGGGCCAGATTCTACTCCTCTCTCACCTAGGCGCAACAGACTTTTTCTAATGACCTTGTAAGTTTTATTTGGCATTTGTGGGTTAAGAAGTCTGGATACTGCCACAGCTGCCAATGATTCAGTCTCCTTTGGCCTGCTCTGGTTTGCCAGGGCTCTATCTGTTGCTGGTGGCCCACACTAGATTGTGCTTTTCTCTCAGACTAGTGCAACAGACCTTTCCTGTCAACTTTCCAGGTTGTTTTGGGCTGAAATGTTTCACACTTTCATTTTCTGGGTTCTTCTGCTCTAAAATTTGTTTAGACTCATTTTTACAGGTATTTGGAGGGGTTTGGGGGAGATCACAAGCAAGTCCTTGCTTTTACTCAGCCATCTTGGCTCTGCCCCCACAATATCATATTATGACAATTCTACTTTTATTTTGGGGGTTTTTTGTTTGTTTTTGCTTTTTGGAGGGGGAGATGTAGGGCAATTGGAGTTAAGTGACTTGCCCAAGGTCACTGTAATAGTAATGGAATTTAAAGATCCCCTGTATTGGCTTGGTTGAGTGTTAAAACCAAGAGCTTGTGAATTCCACTTATGGGATGGATTTGTTTACTTGAAAAGAGAGGGCTGAACTGGGAGGAGCTGGTGACATGGATTTAGAGAGGCACAAGCAGAGAGAGAGAGAGAAAGGCAGAAGACTTTTTTGGAAGCAGCATTGTGGAGGCAGAGAGATGGAGAGGATTGCTGAGGGGCAGTTCAAGCTGCCCAGAACTTTTTAGAGTTGCCACCCAGAGCTGCCAAGGACTGAGGAGACATGGCTGTTTTGCTGGTACTTTGTCTGTTTTAATGTTGTTTTGCCAGATTCATCCATTGGTGAAGGACAGTGCTGTTGTTGCAGAGGTCCTAGAACCTTGTTGTTGGTTCAGGGGCCCTGAGATTGTTCTGCAGACAGAGAGTGAATTGTGCCCACTGGTGAAGGCCAGTGTTGTTGTTGCAGAGGTTCTGGAACTTTGCTATTGGTTCAGAAGCCCTGAAGAAGGATTTTCTTGTTGTATGTTTACAGAAATCCTGGAAGAGGGTCTTGCTGATGTTTTCAGGGGTCCTAGGACTGTTCTGCAGACAGAGAATGAATTAATGAGGACATTGGCAATGTAACTTGTGGCCTTGTTAAGCTTTGTCTCCCCAGGAACAGAGATGGCTGAGACTTGCCTTGGGTCAAGATGAAGAGAAGACCTCTCTGAGTATTAAGCTTGTTGTAACTCTTGGTAGATGGCCTATTCAGTTGTGATCCAGGGGTAGGAAACTTTTGACTTTTTTTTGTGCCCTGTGACTGACCAAATGAATGTACTTTGTTTATTATTGGAAATTAATCTCCATTTGAGAAGAGGGTCTTTTGGATTGACAATAAATGTGAATGTACTTTCCAGGGGTGGAGTAATACTTGGAAGAGGGATTTTGTAATTGATTAAATAAATGTACTACCCGGGGTGGAGTAGCACTTAGAAATTATTGAATTACACTTGGTGAATGATGTATTTTGAATTGTGCTGTATTTCAATTTTCTCTGTTCTTAATTTGTCACTGAATAAAATGGAGAGTGGCTATGCTGGTATTTTGAACCTTTGGGAAGTTGCCTTTGCTTGGCATCACAGTTACACAGATAGTTTTATATGTTAACTGTCTGAGGCCAGATTTGAACTCAGGTCCTCCTGACTCCAGGGCCAGTACTCTATTCACTGCAACATCTAGCTGCCCCTCTACTTTTATTTTCAATTGCCAATTAAAGGTAGGCAGAATTTTTGATATACTTTTTTTTCCTGGCTTCTCTTTTCCATATTGATTTTTGGATGCCTTTAATGATTAGAATTGCTGTTTAAGATTTTTGCTGCACATATCAACAAAATTCCGATGTAATGTTTTGATTCTACTCCTCACATTTTTAATGACTTTTATAAGTAGTGTCTGCCATGGTGCTGTGTTTGACACATGAAAGTATTCCTTGATTAATCTGGCTCTCGCTGAAGTGTACTGTTATAGTCATGTCCTGAAATGTTTTTAAATTTTCTGTCAAATGCTGCAAAGGAAGATGAGGAGGAAGAGAATTCCAAGCATGGGAGATAGCCAGAGTAAATACCCAGAGCCAAGAGCTATAGTATCTTATCCATGGAACAACAAGGATTGCACCATCACTTTCTCCTTGATATGCCTTCATTGCCCCTTCTCTCTAGGTTTTCCTGACATTATTTCCTGGTCCTCCTCCTACAAAATGACCAAAACTCATTCTATTTTAGTAAATCTTCATCCAAACCCCCTCACTAACCTTGGGTGTACCAAAGGACTTAGTCCTGGCCCCTCTTTGCTTCTCCCTCTATGCTATTTCTCTTGATGATCAGCTCTCATGAATTCAAGTAATTTCTCTATACTGATGATCCTATAAATCTATCTATCTGATCCTAGTCTCTTTGCTAATCTTCCAGTCTTGTATCTCCAATTGCCTGTTATATCTCAGAGTGGATGTCTCAAAGACATCTTAAACTCAACTTGTCCAAAAAATTGAATTCATTATCTTTTCCTTGAAACCTTCCCCACTTCCAAATTTCCCTACCACTGTTGAAAACATCACTATCCTCCTATTCTTCCAAACCCACAAGCTAAGTGGCATGTTCAAATGCTCACTCTATCCTGACCATCAACCCCAACCCTCCACCCCATCAAGTCTGTTTCCAAGGTCTGAAGATTTTATCTTTGTATGATATTTCCTGTGAGAAAAGTATGATTGGCAGTGACAAAGTTGAAGAGAAATCAAGATGGATGAGGAATGAGTAAAGAACATTAAATTTGGCAATTTTAATGATAGTAACTGGGGAGATAATAATTTCAGTTGAATGATGAAGTTGGAAGACAAACTCTAAAGAGTTAAGAGAATGAGAGGAAAGGAAGGGGAGACATTAATTGTGAATGACCTTTTCATGGAGCTTAGCCACAAAAGCAAGGTGTAAGTTTTAGTGAATCCCAACTTTTCATTAGAGATCATTTTTTTGAGTTATTTTCAGTAAAAAAAAATAGTACTTTTCAGTAACATATCCACTTTTCATCAGCCTGGCTGACACTCTCTTACTTAGCTTTTGTCCCCACTCCCCAGGGCTTCAGTCATATACTGGACTTAAAGAGGGTTCAGCAGATTTTCCAATAAGTATGTACATAGAATTTGCTTTATGCATAGCCCTCTGCTAGACATTATGAATACAAAGGAAATAGAATATATAACCCTTGCCCCTCAAGGAAGATATCTTTATAAGAAAAAGCAGAAAACAGTATAATATGCAAAAAAAGTAGGCACAGATATTCTATATCTGGGAGTCTTGACCTTGTTTTTGTCAGTGACCCTCTTCGGCAGCCTGGTGATGCCTATAGAGCTATCCTTCAAATAGTCTTCTATTGCCTACCTTTAGAATTGAACAGCATGCTAAATTTCAGGAAGGGGTTAATGAAAATAAAGATGTATTGTTTTGTTAGATGCATTGTTATAAATAATAAATAGAAATTATAGTATATATAAAAATTTAATAAAATAATAAATAAACAAATAAAGATGTATTGCTAGACAGATGTACTGTCTAAATTTCCTTTAAAATCTGAATAGGAGCCCCAGTTATGAACTCCTATTCTAGATGAATATTTGGAATAAAGGCACAAATGTAATAATGACTAAAATATAGTAAGGAGGTCAGGAGAGAATGCAAAGCATGTTTGCTTCTCAGAAACACACAATCCCTGTTGGGAACCAGTGTGGAGAGGGAAAAAGTGAGATATGGATGTTAGAGGCAGATAACAGAGAGCTTTGAAAGCCAGGCTAATTAATGAGTTTGGAAATTCCAATAGGCAACAGGAAGGCAATGTTAGTTCTTCTTCTGGGAAACGCCATGTTAATGACCAGGTAACTATTGACAAAAGTGTCCATGTTTTGAATCCCTAAAGAACTTTTGCCACTTTATGAGACATTCCTTCTCTCACCCAAAAGTCTCCTTATTAACCAGCCATTCTCTTGTATACTAGTAGTCCTCAATCATTGTTCAAGTATTTATCAAATACAAACTAATATTGTATGGGAGGCAGAAAGCCATTTCTGATAGAAAAGAAAAAGACAGAGATTGAGTGTTAGTAACCATTGAAAATCTGGAGGGAAGGCTCTGTGACAATGACTATAATCCTCCCCCCCCCCCCAAAAAAAAAACTACAAAGCAAACCTTCTGAACGGGATTGTGGTTCCCCTTAGTCACATCCACACATGAAGGAAATCATACCTCCATGACTATCTTCTTAATACTGAGACAGCAGCAATGCTTGGGGCTGTTAAGGGATTCAGAGGCAGTAATGGAGTAGAGGAAAGGCAACACCTTTTACAATCCAGCGCAAATCTCTGAATTGCTCCACTTGTCATCTCCAGCAGTTTCATGTTAAAGGAATAAAATGAAGAGCCTTTAAATCACTGCCTGGTACATGTATAGACCCCTGTGGAAAGGCAGTAAGTCAAGAAAACTTTTGCCAAAAATAAAATGACAGGAACAGAAAGCAAAGAGGTTGTTTCTCTCCATTGCAAATGTTGGAGGTTTCCATTTGGAAATAATTTCAGGTTGCAGTTTGGATAATTCTACAAGAGACAAGGGTAATTGTCAAAAAGAGGTACAGTTGGCTCGTTTCTTAACCCAGACGTATAGACATAGTTCCTGTAGATGTGGAATCTAAAACTGACAGTGATGGAGGACAGACAGACTCAGAGCGTAACTTGCTTAATGTTGGTTACCATAGTGACAACTTCAAGAACTCTACAATTCAGAACTGGGCAATGTCTTCATATGCTGAATCAAAAGTAGCTTATTTTCTGTTCAGGTGAGTCAAATCTTACAAAAGCTCCAAATGCATTCAATAATGTAATATTTTGTTCATATTTTAATGTCACGTTATGAAGAAGAAATACTTTTATTCTCACAGAGTTGTTCATAGAGCTGGTACCTGAAAATGATAATACAGAGGTAGTCAAGTTGTAGAAAATTGAGATGAAAAAATATCTGCAATTTTCAAGTAAACCTAGGTGCTTTGCACCAACAACTATGAATGAAAATATGCATTTTCTTTTATATTTAAGAATGTTTTAAATAATTACATGATAACTTGCAGATCCCTAATTTTCTAGATTAAAACTTACAAAGACCATAATACAAATCATATATTTTCTGTTCTATGCCTTTTGGTCACCTCATGAGAAATTTACTACTGAGAAAGGGATGATGATGCCCATCAGCAGCAGCAGCAATAACAACATTTATATAACACTTTGCATGCATTATTTCATTTGATAATAAAAATAGTCCTGTAACTTAGGTGCTATTATTACATGTATTTGCATATAGGGAAATCAAGTTTCAGAATATATAAGCAATGTGTTGTCCATGGTTTCAAAGAGATTAAGTGCCAAAGGCAAACTGTAAATCCATGTCCTCCAGAAACCAAATCCAGTACCTTAAACCCAACTACCTCTACATGGTTTATGTAAGGGATAAGGGTTTTATGGTTGAATGCTTGTAAAAAAAAAATACCAGATCTCTGATTTTATTGGTCCCAATGAGAAAATTCCCTTTACAACACACAACTAAGCACTTGTTATTAATCTGTACTGTTTTAAAGAATTGTCAGGGGCATTTTGAGGTTAAGCGATTTTTTTTCGGGGTCACTGAGGCAGGACTTGGGGATGGCCTTTAACATTAAAGGATGAATGCCAAGGATGAATGAAACTGAGGCTTTGAAGTAAATCAAATTGTTTGTTCTCCCTCTGTTACCACACATGGAATGGTTATTAAATATTTGTCAACTTCTTACATTATAAAACACCCCAGTTGCTCTAAATCTCTGGTGGCAACAACTACAAGAGAACTGGAAGCAAAGAGACTGTAAGTGAGCAAAGTGAATATATAGGAATGGTTTACATGGCCAAACCTACACCTTCATTCTGCTATGATGAAGAGCTTGTCAGTATAAACAAGACATCTGCTGGGAAGCATTTTGAATACTTCTGAATAGACTTCCTGCATAAATGCAAAGTGCTAGTATTTATATTCTAAGATGAGCAGTCAGCCTAAAGGCTGGTTCCTGAAATTAGATGTATCTAGAGAGCAGAATAATATTATCTCACATCTATATAGCACTTTGCAGTTGTATTTTGCTCCATGTGCATTGTCTCATTTTATCCATTCAATAACCCTGCAGGGTTAGGTTGTTTTAAGTGTTACTACTCTCATTTTTTTAGATAAGGGAACTGAGGCTCAGAAGGAATTAGGGAGTGGTAGAATGGGTACTCAAAGCAGGTCACCAGTCTCTCACTCAGTCTTTCACTACATGCTGTTCTTGCCTTTGTTCCCCTACAAGGCTCAAATACAAGCAGCTGATATATGAAAATCATTCCTATTCTATTTCCCTAACACACCTCACAGTTTCCTAGCTAGTCTCCTTAGCACCAATCTAAGCTTTGTGCAGTAGCTGGAATGGTCTTTGTTTAAAAATCATTATATCACTTGTAGTATTCTATTGCTGGTAGTAAGGGAATACTACAGCGTCTAAAAAATTAAAGCTTAGAATTAGCCAGAGGACAAGGGTATTGGCATGAGCAAGTTGCGATGAATTGCAAAAGTGAAATAAAATAAATCATGTCACTAAATAAATATATTATTGATGAAGAAGATGAGCTGGTTACCTGGTAAGAGTAAAGGACAATTGAGGGACAATTTATGTTATCCTGATAGTCTCATAATATCAAGGGAAAGAAAGGAGGGTCTTCAACGCATTGAGTTAGTCACCTGGAGCAAATCTGAGGAAGAATATGCACACGAGCCATGTCTGGGTTTCGATCTACATTGCTGAAGTGAATATACACACTAATAAACTCAAAGATCCATTTGAGTATACTTTGTTCAAGAAACTCCACTGTGTACTTATTGCCTATCAGATCAAAAACAAGAATATACATGGCAATTTCCAGAGAGCCAATACATGCTTTTGACTGCCTGCAATGAAAAAAACAAAAGAAAGAAAGAAAATTCCTTTCTGTCCATCAAAACTTCCCTGGGTAATTTCAGCATCATTCTTCTTTTCAGGATAAAATGATCCCTTTAAGTACCACCAGAGGTCAGAATCTTCTACCTAAGCCCAGGGAGACTAGGGGATCCTCCTTAACAAGCTGGGTTTGTAACAGCAGAGGGATAAAAGAGTCAACAACTTTTTTTTTCCTTGATAACATTGCTGAATACAAAAATTATGCAAAGCAAGTGGGAGAAATCCTGTCTGTATTTCAAAAATATTACATAGATGCCTAAAATAAATTTAAATCCTACATTTAGCTGTCTTGAGTATAGCCTGGAGTGCCAATAGTTTTCTATAGGCTATAGTCCTGAAAAAGGTTCCTTAACTAAGAATGAAATGAAAGCTCTGCAAAGAGAATTAAATATTCCCTTTCATGGTTTCTTCCATTGAATTTTCAGATTTCATGGTGTGGGTGACTCCCCAATAAGCCTCCCAGGGAAGTTGAGCTCAAACAGCATTTGTTATGTCCAAAGGCAGAATTGGCAAATGATTAAATAGCCTTTGCTTTCTATCATGTGTTGCCTTGAATGGACCAAATGCACAGCCAGGACCCTGCTACTGGGTGAGCTGCTTTGACTCTTTGCCTCACCTTACCTATGCCAAATCCTCATACACCCTACCAGTACTCCCCCTGTAAGAAAAAGGAAAAAGTGTAAGCCTCAAATAGGCAGAATTGGCTTCTTGTTGATTCCTTTTGCAGGGAATCCCAAATGATTGTGAGAAAAGGGGGTGGATGCAACATACATCTTTGTTGAAAAGAATAACTTTCTCCTTTTCTTAGGGTTCACTCCTGTCTCTTTCAACCAGCTCAGGCTTTGATGCTTCAGTGTTTCAGAGACAGACACATCAGCATTATGGGAGCAATTTCTTAGTCTTCTACTCTGGGTGATGCCAACCTCATGTGGACAAGCACAGAGGGGGATTTGAAGGAGACGGCAGTTAAGCAGCAGGCTGAATAACAAAGGCAGGGAAAACATCAGTCCTCAAAGTAGAATGTCAAATCAGATTCCATGGCAGCAGGATGTCAAATTAGATATTGAGGGCACAGGAAAAGTGTCAGTGAAGGTAACTGTTGAAAGGGGAAAAGATGCCTGTGTTAAACAAAGCCTGGATTTACATGAGCAAACAAATGGGAGAGAATAACAAGGAACTCAACTTGGGAGGAAAAAAGGACTAATGAAGGTATACAAGCACTGCCAAACTTTCTAATATATCACCAAGTGGTTGCCATATTTTGATTTATAAATTTTAGTGGGGGGAAGTGAGAGGAGAGTTTAGACTGGTCTTTGATTTCCTTCCTGTAGTGATCTCAAGATATGTGAATGCCTTCCATCAATTCAAATCTGCAATTTACTTGTAAAAGACATTGATTAACTGAATGTAATGGCAAGCAAAGAAGTACTTAGCAGCTTGTTTCAGCTACTTAAGTGTTTAGCACATTGTTTGAACCCCTTGTGATTTGAAGGTGGGAGGAACTTGCTGAGGCAATAGGAAGGGGCAGAACAGGAAGGAGAGCACAGTTGGGACAGAGCAGAACTGACAAGGGGAGCGGTTGTCGAGAGGCCAGGCATTCTGTGCATCTGTGCTGTTGTGTTTGTGATACTTTATTCAGAAGTCCTGGGACCTCACTGGAAGCCCTGAAAGACGATTTTCTTGTTCTGTTTACAGAAGTCCTGGAGGAGGGTTTCAGAGGTCCTGAGACTATATGGATGATTTGCATTGAGTTCTCAGACCTTGTTTGTGGGTCTGTGTTGATTTCACAGGCAGACAGCGAATTGATGATGGTGCTGGAAATGTCAATGAATGTTGCTTTGGCTCCATTAAGATTTGTCTTTACAAAAACAGAAACAGCAGAGGATTTGAGATGGACTGGACACTGTGAGCTTCAGTATGGAATGGGAACTGGATGAGGAATTGGACAAGGAGCTGGATGAGGGGCTGATTGCTGCCTGCCTGTGTATCCAGGTGGCTGGACCCATGGAAGAAGAACCATGGAATTCAGGAGCCAGCCTGGAGCCAAGATCAAAAGCAAGAATGTGCATGGCATTTTTCAGAGAGCCAATACATGCTTTTGACTGCCTAGGATTTAAAAAAAAAAAAAAAGAAAGAAAATTCCTTTCTGTCCATCAAAACTTCCCTGGGTAGATCCCTGTAAGTACCACCAGAGGTCAGACTATTCTACCTGAGCCCAGGGACACTAGGGGAGACTCTCCTTGGGTACTTAGTGCTGACTGATAAGATCATGATTTACTGTGATCTAGGGGTGGGAGAACTTTGTACTCTGTACTTTGTACCCCTTAAGGAAGATTGAGTTAAGGATCATTGGAAACTAATCTCCAATCAAAAAGAAAGAAGACTTTTTGACTGAGAGATTAAGACAATGTGATCTAGGGGTGGCTAAACTTAGACCTTTATACTTTGTGTCCCTTAAGGAGGATTGCTTCTTAAGGATGATTGGGTTAAAGACTTACTGAATGATATCTTATGTTTAAAATTATGAGGCCAGTCTCAACACTGCAGTCTCTAGGATTGTGGAGTCTTAGAGACATACAGCTTAATAAATGAAAAAAGTACAGTTAATCTTAAACTAGTAGTAAGGATTACTATACTTTAATACTTTAATATCTGGGGTAAGATAAAGCAAAGAAGATGCTCCACCTTGGACTGGTAAATGATGAAGTAATCAATGGAAGAAGTGGCCCTCAAAAATGTTCCTATATACAAAATCTGCCTCAATCATCACCAATGCAGTACTAGTGGGACTTATATATCCTCTCTCTCTCTCTCTCTCTCTCTCTCTCTCTCTCTCTCTCTCTCTCTCTGTATATATATATCTGTCTCTGTCTTTCTGTCTCTGTCTCTCTGTCTCTCTGTCTCTGTCTCTGTCTCTCTCACATACACACACCTCTCACAATGTATGAAGTTTCTTAGGGACTACTCTTTCAAGGATAGGATGCCCTTGATTCACATTTTTGCCTGATTTTACTGGGATAAAAACAGTGGGAATTGGGGGTGGGAAGGTCTTGCAGAGTGATTCTTACTCAGCTATGAAAAATATTTGATGGTCTCTGAAACTTCTTCTATTTCTATAATTCTGTGATTGCTTCTGTTTTTCACAGACATCAGGATGTTTCAAATCTCCCATCCAAAGGACAGACATGTTAAAATTTCTTTTAATTTATTGAGGAAAAAAATTGTACACTTGAGAGCACCATCTATTTCAAGACAAAGAATTTCTGAATTAATCATGGTTTAGAGAATTTGGAAGTAGTTTATGGGAGGGGAATAAAGGAAAGGTCAGCAGTTAGAAAAAAAATTGAACACATAGAAATTCTTCCCCTAAAATATATTTTTATAGTTGTAGGTAGTGAAATATAGCCAGAAAGGTAACTAAAGTAATTTTAAAGCATTGCATTCTAAAGCAAGGAAAAGAAGCCTGAAACACAATCTTTTTAAGAATCAAACTTGGCTTGATGATTCCTTTCCATCTTGACACTATTCTAGAGGATTTAAAAGCATTTGTAGGGGGCGGCTAGATGGCACAGTGAATAGAGCACTGACCAGGGACTCAGGAGGACCTGAATTCAAATCCAGCCTCCAACACTCAACACAAACCTAGCTGTGTGACCTTGGGCAAGTTACTTAACCCCAATTGCCTACCTTCCCCCCTCCAAAAAGAAAAAAAAAATTTAAAATAAAAGCATTTGTAGAATTCCAATACCTTGCCCATAGTAGGCACTTAATGAATGTTTGTTGAATTGAATAGAATTAAAGAAAACTAGCTATTCTGCCCTCAAAATCATCCTTTCAAAGACTATACTGGAAGGGAAAGAGTTAAAATACATGAATTTTCTAGGTGATGATGATACTTTCTTTTATTTCATACTTCTCAGAACACAAGAACCCTGTGAGTTAGACAGTACAGGTATCTTTTCCCTTATTTTACACATGAGAAAATTGAGACCTGACATACTGAATGACTTGATGACAACCACCCAGCAAATTATGTGTTGAGTCAATTTCAGAAAATAGATCTGATTTCTAGGTCTCCCTAATTTTTAGTGCAATTCTCTTTCAATTATATGGCTGAAATGGAAGTTATCTTCCT
The DNA here is from genome assembly GCF_028583685.1 of Petaurus breviceps papuanus. Lineage (NCBI taxonomy): Eukaryota > Metazoa > Chordata > Mammalia > Diprotodontia > Petauridae > Petaurus > Petaurus breviceps. Next base: position 18,585,896 of record NW_027187358.1, read on the forward strand.
GATCAAAACCAACCAAACAAGAAACTCTTCCTAATCTCCTTCACTTGTTGCCAGCACAACCATCTTCTCAGTTATTGAGCTATTAACCTCAGGTTCATTTCTGATTTTTACTCTCCCATCTTCAGTTGTTGTTGCTGTTGTTGAGTTATTCAGTTATGTATGAGTCTTCATGACCCCATGGATCATTCAGTCAAAGATACTGGAGCAACTTGCCATTTTCTTCTCCAAATTTCCTTCCATCTCTTTCACCGTCAAATTTAATTAGTTGTTAAGTAATATTAGTAAGTAATATAAAAAATTTCTGTATGAAAAAGAGAAGGCTAGAATTGGTGGGGTGATTGTGACTGGGATGAAATGGAGTTTGAGTACAGGATTGAAATGGTCAGAGCAGTACCTGGGAGCTCCCTTTACCAGCAGAACCACAAGTCTACTCTAAAAAATATTTCCAGCACTTAGAGTACAATATTTATTGAACTGAACTGAATTCATTCCCTCAATCCCCACATGCACCCACATGCATACACATATACACACTACATTTTAAAAGATTCATCTATTGTACATATAAGAGGGGGGAAACTGCCTCTTCCCTGTAGGTGCCTTTAGAGAAGTATTTGACCAAGAAAACAGTTTCCCCAAAAGAACCAAATTCACCCATAAGCAGACCAATAAAGCCACATAAGTTTGTTTTCTCCCACTGATATTATCACAGTAGGATACCTGAAAAGGAAGAACTAACAGAAGGGGTGAGCTAAAAATCTCATTGAGAGAAAAATTTAATGAACACTCTATTGGCAAGAGCAGATTTGAGAAGCTTCTGTTTACTGCTACTGTTTATTAGAGTATACTGTCTGTTTCTAGCATAATGCCTCTGAGTAGACTGAAAAGAGGGCTTGAGGTTAAAAACAATTTTCACTGTTTTTTGATTGGATTTTATATGGGCACTCCTCCGTATGAGATCTGACCAGCAAGATCCCATCATGCTAGGCTAGACTGCTCCCTCGTGAACAGTATAGCTTGTCTACTCTTTCCCACTTACTTGCTATGGAGACAAGGAGTACCCATTCTTTCTGTAATGTGGATCAAATTGATTTTCTTGTACTTGATGGCTTAGGGATAATGAAGCTCTCCTTCAAATTATTTTACTTTTTTATCCTTGTTTTATTTCAAGTTTTTTTTTTTTATTTTGCTTTTTGGAGGGCAATTGGGGTTAAGTGACTTGCCCAAGGTCACACAGCTAGTAAGTGTGTCAAGTGTCTGAGTCCGGATTTGAACTCAGGTCCTCCTGACTCCAGGGGCAATGTTCTATTCACTGTGCCACCTAGCCACCCATATTTCAAGTTTTATAAAAGGAATTTGCTCTTTATATCATTATCCCCCAATATACCTCTCCACCTCCCATCCCCTGAATTCTCCCTTGAAACAAAGCTAAACAGTTAAGTGACACCAACCAGCAAAGTGACTGTATCTGACAAGATATGCATTGCCCCATACTTACAGTCTATTCCATCACTACCAAGGAGAGGGAGATGTGTTTCACCAGCTGTTCTCCAGGAACAAGGTTGCTCATTACAATTAATCAGTCCAGTTGTCTGTTGATTTATTTTTTTTGCCTTATTGTGTACATTTTTCTTTTAGCTCTACTATTTTCACTCTTCATCAATTCATATAAATCTTCCTGTATTACTTGGAATTCTTCACATTAATTTCTTCTTTTTTAATTAAATTTTGTTTATTTTTAGTTTACATCACTCATCTTCACAAGATTTTGAGTTACAAACTTTCTCCCCTTCTTTCCCCTACCTATCAGCCCAAAGCAACAATCCCACTGCATACCCCCTCCCCCAATCTGCTCTGTCCTACATCCTCCCCATTCCCCCTCTGACTTTCTGGTAGGGCAAGATGGATCTCCATATTCCAGTGCCTGCACATCTTACTTCCCAGTTGCATGTAAATAATAATAAAAATAAAATTAATAATATATGCACATATATAGTAAACATTTGATTTCAAAACCTTGAATTCCAGACTCTTTCCCTTCCTTTTCCAGGCCAGCCACTGCTTCATTTTTTCACTTTGTTGTGCTTCTGAATCTCCAGAATTTACCACAATGCCCATTTGTGTACTTACCTCCCACTGTTCTTTGCTTTAGGATTCTTTTTATGTGCTGTCGTCCCTCAGAATAAAAGCTCATTGAGGGTATTGGGCATCTTTTTCATGCATTTGTATCCTCAGTGATTGGCACACAGTAAGCACTGAAGAAATTTTTGTTAATTGGTAACGGCAAGGATTTATCAGTAATTTAGAAAATTGGGTTGAATATAGTAAAACGGAATTTTATAAAGCTAAATTTAAGACCACACACAAGTTCAAAAAATAACCTTCATAAGGATGATAGGAAATTTATACCTAGGTAACACTTTGTATGGAAAGGATTAGGGGTTATTTTTTATTGAATTGCATATTCAATATGAACTGATGGTAGTTAGCACTAACGAAGTGGTTTTTGTTATAACATTTAGGGCTAAGGAGGGAAGTGATAGCCCCCCTATACCTTGATCAAATCACATGTGAACTATTGTATTCAATTCTGGGTACCACATTTTTAAAAAGAACTTTGAAAAATTGAACAGTGTCCAGAGGAGGGGAGCCAAAAATAGTTCATAATCTCAAAATCCTGTTATCAGTTAAAGATATTGAAATGTTTGTCCCCCCCCAAACAGGACATTTATGAGGCAAATGAATGCAAAAAGCACCTTTTAAGCACTTACTATGTATCAGGCACTGAGATCAATTCTATGACACACACTTAAAATAATAAAGAAAGTCCTTGTACTCAAGGAGCTTATATTGAAATAGGTGGCAATAATCAATCAATCAATAAACATTTATTAAGTTCATACTAAGTCCCAAGCACTGTGCTAGGGATAAAATAAAAAATAAAAATAAACCCTCAAGTAGGTTGCATTCAAATACAAGAGGACAACATATTTAGGCAGTTCCAGGGTGGAGAGTCACAGAGATAGTGGCTTGATCTAAAGTGCAGTTTATTGACACATTCTATCCACAGTTATGTTTTGAGAATAGTTATGCTTTGAGCAGACACAATTACTGTCCTGAACTATTTGAAAAGTTGTACCATAGAATGGGCATTTAGATGTTTTTCTTGACTTTAGAGAAGAACAATGAGCAAGGCTGTAGGTTGTAGAGATGGTTATGGAGGAAAGCCATCCCATGAATTAGAGTTATTACAAAGTGAAAATAGCTACCTCAAAAGGTAGCAAGTTCCTTCCCATTGGAGGTCTTCAAACAAATGACAGATAGCCACTTTTTGGGTATGAAGGGATTCTTGTTTATGTTTATAGCCCCTTTGTTCCCCTCCAACTCTAATTTTGTGGGTAAATGAGTATTTGTTTCTGTGAAGTAAGCTCCTTGAGGCCAGGAACTGCATTGCTTTTAAATTTAGACCTCAAGCACTTAGCACAATGCTTCATATATAATGTGATTAATAAATGCTTTTACATCAGTTTATTAGTTATTCCATGAGCATCTGGTTGAACTGAAAGAAGAAAAATACTGCCTTAAAAATAAACAACATGAACCATATAAATACTAGGGGTCATGTAGATTTTCCAGGGGTCAGCTAGAGTGTACAGTAGTTAGAGCACTGGACCTGGAGTCAGGAAAATTTGAATTCAAATTCTACTGCAGACATTTACTAATTGTGTGACCCTGGGCAAGTTATTTAACTCTGCCTACCTCGGTTTCTTCATCTGCAAAATAAGCTAGGGAAGAAAATGACAAACCACTCTAGAACCTTTGCCAAGAAAACCCCCAATGGGATCACGAAGAGTTGAATATTGCTAAAAAAAAAAAAAAGATAAAAAAATAATAAAAAGCCAAGTTTTTTCTATACATATGGGCAGATTCAGACAATGATTATTTTATTTTTCAGGGCTCCTCTTATAGTATATTAGATGTGATATTTACCCTCCCTTTTCAGTTTCGGCTTTCTCTTTGTATCAGTGAGTCAGTTGTATTAATTTACATAGTGCCTTTGTGGTACACATTCGTTAATCAGAGGCAACCAAGAGAAGTCATAGGTACTTTTGACCAGCCCATTATGCAAGTTCTGAGATTAGTGCCAGATGATAAAGTTCTCATTTTCAAACTCATTCTGTTATCCCTTCACAGGTTCCTTCATCACTATAATACTTATTTCCCTCCTTCCTTATTTCCTCTATAAATTGGAAGTAATAAACCTTTAATGGTCATGAGTGTCCCCACAATCTGTATAGTAATATTAATAATGATAATAGCTAGTATTTATATAGAACTTTAACATTTGCAAAACTCTTTTCAAATGTTATCTTTTTGAACCTCATAACAATCCTGGGTGTTGCTATTATCAACCCCATATTACATAAAAGAAAACTGAGGCAGCTAGTGGTTAAGTGATTTATTCAGGTCTAAAACTCTTGATGTACATACTGTGACACCTAGATACTTCTATACAGTAAAATTATTAGTTTCATGTTGCACAACTAGATAGTTGTGCAACCCCCAAAGCTGGGGCTCAGTAATAGACCTTATCAACTGTAAAAAACATGAGAGCAGCTAGGTGTTGTAGTGGATAGGGTGCTTAGCTTTGGGTTCAGAAAGACCGGAATCCAATTTTGCCTCAGACAATTGCTTAGTTTTGTGCTCTGGGTGAATCACTTACCTCCACCAGCCTCAGTTTCCTTATCTGCAAAATGAGTTTCTACCTCACACAATTGTGAAGATACAATGAGATGACAGATGGAAAGTGTTTGGTAAACCTTAAACACTGGATAAATGCTTGCCATTCTTGTGCTTTAACAAGGGAGACATTGTTCCAACAGTGTAAGTATTAGACAGTGGCCCTGATGAGTTACTATGACAGGTCCTTTACAAGGACTCATTGTTATTCTGCTTCAGACTAAAGGAAGAGGAACGCTGATTTCCCCTGATGGTTCCACTTTTTAAGACTAAACCTGAATAGAATGATGATTGCTGCTGAGGTGAAAGAAGATGCAGGTGACTGGAAAAATAAAGGAAGGAAGGAATCATGATAAATAATTGTAATTCTCAAATCTTAGAAGCAGGCCAGCAATGCTATCCTCTGTGTAAACAAATACACTTTGCATAAAGAAACCTTTTGCAAGGGATGTTTTATCAGCTATTTGATCAATTAAAAAGGTTTTATTAAACACTATTTGCAATGTACCATGCTTAGGGCTAAAATAATCCCTGCCTTCAAGGAGTTTAGATTCTACTATTAGAAGAAGCATGTATGTAAAACAATATATTCAAGATACAGAGTGAGTGGAAAGTCACCATAGAGGCCATGGCACTAGCACCCAAATGGTACAATCCATAGAGCTTTCTGCTTGGAGTCAGGAAGACCTGAGTTCAAATCCAGCCTTAGACTCTTACTAAGCATGTGACCCTGAACAAGTCATTTAATCTTTGTTTTAGTTTCTAAATTTGTGAAATGAACATAATGATAACAAATGGCAAAACACTCCAGGGTTCTTATGAAGATCAAATGAGATGAAGATTGTAAAGCACTTAGCAGAGTATGAGGTACATAGGAAGTTTTATATAAATGCTAGTTATTATTAATCATTATTATTAATATTGTCAGCAGCAGTAGAGGGAACAGGAAAGGTCTTCTGAAGAAGGTTACTTGAGCTTGTTCTTGAAGAAAGCTAGAGATTATAAAAATCAGAGAAGAGAAAGGAGAATATTCTAGGTATGGAGAATAACCAATAAATGCAAATGGGAGATGGAGTGCCATATAAGAAATTAACATGTAGTTCAGTATAGATTGTGGAATGTATAGAGGTGAATAAAATAAGAAGACTGGAAATATAAGAAAGGACTAAGGAATAATCATTTAGGAAGAATTTAAATCCCCATCATAGAAAAATTTAAAGAATTGAGAAATTTTTAGTTTTGGGAACAGTCTCCACAATTTCAGCATTTTGATGAATAGCAGATACAACTCATTTCCTCATGTTGCTTGTATTTGCATTTCTAGTACTTAGCACAGTGCTTGGAACATAGTAAGCACCTAATAAATGTTTCATCTAATCTTTGTGTTCTTCTGGTAAGACACACAGTCTATGAAGTCTTGAGGTTGAAGTCTTACACAAGAAATCTCCAAAAAAATCTACTGCCATTACCTTATAACCTTCCACATTTATCTGAGGTCCTTGGTGGGGAAGGGGACCCTTTTTCCTTACATCATTTCTACTGAAGGCCAACTCTGGCTTCCTCTGCTCTCCCAGCCAGAGGCATCCCAGAATGACAATCTGCCTTCCACCTCTTTATACATTCTACGTTCTAGTCTTACTGACGTGTTAACTGTCCATTCTATTTAACATTCCATCTCCCACTTGCCTGCATAAATGAATGGCCCACCATGTCTCAAATGCCCTCACGCCTACCTTTTACCTCCTAACATTCCCAGATTTTGTCAAAGCACAGCTCAGGTGATAGCTCCTACATGAGGCCCTTCCTGAAAACCTCAGTAACAAACATTCTTTTGAGATTACTTTGCATTACTTGTGTTTCCTTTACCTGTACTTGTGTAAGCTATTTGACAGGAAGGATGATTTTTTCTTTTGCTTTCATGTATATCTATCTATCATCTATCTATAACACTGTGCCTTGCACATATCAGATAATTAATAGTTGTTTAATTGAAATTTTAAGCCCTTTACAACCTAGTTCCTCTCCACTTTTCTAGTCTTATGTTTTACTACCTTCCGTGTTCTGTACAATCCAGCAACACTAGCCTCCTTGCTATCCCTCACAGGTAATTAGGCTCTATTTCCCGAATCTATATTTTTTTATCAACTGTTCTCTGTGCCCGATGGACACCTCCCTGCCCCTACCTCCTGGCTTCCCTGGTTTCTCTCGAGAATTGACTCAAATCTTACCTTTTGTAGGTAACATTTCAAATGCCCTTCCACCCCTTACCATCAGAACCCTCCCTCTGAGATTACCTTATTTTTGGTATTTGTCTTTCTGTATGGTTATTTACTTGTTTTCTCTCCCTTGTTCCTTGAGGACAGGGACAATATTATTGTTTTATTTTTGTATCTCTAGCATTTATCACTAGTGGAAAGCTAGGTGGTGCTGCAGATAGGACTTGCAGTAGGAAGATTCATCTTCATGAGATTAAATCTGACCTCACTTACTAGCTGTTTGACCCTGGGCTAGTCACTTAACTCTGTTTGCCTCAGTCCCTCATCTGTAAAATGAACTGGAGAAGGAAATGGCCAACCACTCCAGTATCCTTGCCAAGAAAAGCACAAAATGGGGTCACAAAGAATTGGATATGACTGAACAAGAACACCAGCAGCAACAACACATCTCTGGTGTCTAGCATATAATAAGTGATTAGTCAATGCTTCTTAAAGGACTGAAATGAATTTAATCCAATATTCTCAGAGGTGGAGGGGAAAATCATCTTTCCTATAACTAGAATCTGTCCCTAGAGTCTATCTGGTCTCTGATAGTTGACCTTTTCATATATGCAACAAAAAATCTGCCTCACTTCCAGAGTTTCAATTCTAAATGATGCTGCCAATTGCCACCTCGCTGTCCCCCTTCCAGTTTCCCTTTATGTGTTGATGTGTTGTCTTTCCCCACAAGAATAAGTTTTATGAGGTTAGAAACTTTCTTACTTGCACTTAACTCAAAGCTTGGCCCATAGTAAGTAGTTAATACATGCTCTATCTATGTGTATGTGTGTGTGTGTCTATCTATCTATCTAGTGATATGGATAGATATAGATATACATCTACCTAATAATAAATATAAACCCTACGATAGGCCAGGGATTGTACTGAACACATTACAAATATTTTATATGATCCTCAAAACAACTTTTGGAGGTAAGTTCTGTGATCATCTCAATTTTATAGTTGGGGAAACTGAGACAGACAGCAGTTAAAAGACTTGCTCAGGGTCACACAGCCAGTTGGTGTCTAAGATTGGATTTGAAACTTGAGACTTTCTGATTTCACTTCCAGGGCTAGACCCAACTCTATCTACAGTAGATAGATTATCTTTAATATCTTTTATAAAAGAATTGGGGGGGGGTGGAGCCAAGATGGCACATAGAAGTAGGAAAACTCTCTGAACTCTCCCCATAACCACCTCAAATATCTATAAAATATGACTCTAAACAAATTTTAGAGTTACAGAACCCACAAAGTGACAGAGAAAAACAAACCTCCTGCTGAAGGTAGCCCTACAGATGGAGAGCAAGGGTTCATCACAGTGTGCTGGGAGCAGAGCACAGCCCTGCGTAAGCCCACAATTTTAGCCACAACTTAAAAATTATTGGACTACCTGAAAGCCATGGTCAAAAAAAGACCCTAGAAATCATTCCTTCAAGATATTCTCAAGGAAAATTGCCATGTTTTAGAACCAGAGGGAAAAATAGAGGTTGAAAGAATCCACCAATCACCTCTTGAAAAAGATCCCAAAAAGAAAAATCCTAGGGGCGGCCAGGTGGAACAGTGAGTAAGAGCATTGGCCCCAGCGTCGGGAGACCTGGGATTGGCTCCGGCCTCAGATATTCAGCACCCACACAAAAATAACTGACTGTGTAACCTTGAGCAAGTTACTTAACCCCAATTGCTTTAAAAAGAAAAAAAAAAGAAAACTCCTAGGAATATTATAGCCAGGTTCCAGAGTTCCCAGATCAAGGAGAAAATATTACAAGCAGCCAATAAGAAACAATTTGAATATTGTGGAAACACAATCAGGATAACACAGGATATGGTTGCTTCTACATTGAGGGATCAAAGGGCTTGGAATGTGATATTCTGGAGGTCAAAGGAGCTGGGATTAAAACTAAGAATCACCTGCCCAGAAAAACTGAGTATAATGCCAAAGGAATAAAAATGGTCATACAATGAAATCGAGAACTTTCAAGCTTTCTTGATGAAAAGACCAGAGTTGAATAGAAAATTTGACATTTAGATATGAGAAACATGAGAAGGTAAACAGGGAAAAGAAATCATGAGGGACTTATCAAAGTTGAATTATTTACATTCCTACATGGAAAAATGATAATTTTAACTTATGAAACTTTTCTCAGCATAAGGATAGTTGAAGGGAATATAAATATGTGTGTATATGTGTGTGTACATACATATATATGTCTACATAGGAGAGTATGTGGGCATTGAATACATATGTGAATGTATGTATATATGCATACAGATATACATAGACTGAGGGCACAGGATCAATTGAAAAGGAAGGAATGACAATTAAAAGGTGAAATTGAGAGGTGAGAGAGGAATATAATGAGAGCAGATGGGGAGAGACAGAATGGGATAAATTATCTCATTAAAAAGAGGCAAGGGAAAACTGTCACAATGGAGGAGAAGAACAGGAAGGCAAAAAGGAATGTGTCAACCTTACTCTTATTGAATTTGACTTAGGGAGGGAATGACATACACACTAAATAGGGTATCTCACCTACAGGAGAGTAGGGGATAAGGGGAATGAGAGGGGGGATGATGGAGAGGAGGGCAGGCTATGGGGTGAGGGTAGTTAGAAGCACACACTTTTGAAAAGGGGAAGGGTCAAAGCAGAGAATAGAATAAGTGGGAGCAGGATAGGATGGAGGGAAATATAGTCAGTCTTTCACAGCCTGGAAATGTTTTGTGTAGCTACACACATACAACCTATATTGAATTGTTTATCTTCCCAGTAAGGGTGGGTGACAAGGGAGGAAGGGAAAGGATCTGGAACTCAAAGTTTTAAAATCAAATCTTTAAAAAATATATTATTATTATTATTTTTACATGCAACTGGGAAATAAGATATACAGGCACTGGGGGATGGAGATCCATCTTGCCCTACCAGAAAGTTGGAGGGGACATGGGGGAGGCTATAGGAGAGAACAGATTGGAGGAGAGGGTATACAGTGAGATCGCTGTTTTGGGGTGGTGGGTAGGGGAAGGACAGGGAGAAAATTTTTAACTCAAAATCTTGTGGAAATTAATGATGTAAACTAAAAATAAACATAAAATTTAATTTTAAAAAAGGATAGAAAAATGTGTGAATCAACTTCAATAACTTGGTACCAACACCATTTTATTTGCATTAAACTTAGTTGCACTTTAGTGTTGTCCCTATTTATACTTTAACTATGCATTGTGCCTTTGGACCTATCTCATCTCCTACAAGTCTTCTCATGTTTCCCTGAATCTTCAGTTTTTGCTCCTTACATCATCATCATCATCATCATCGTTATTATATTTATTAACTGAACCTGTGATTTCCTCAGCAAAGAGGTCTCTTAGTGAAGAACTTCAGATCAGTTTCATTTTAGTAAGTAATAATCTCAGAAAGCTGCCTGGGGCACTGAGATTAGGTAATGAATTAGTTCACTCACTAATTACATTCATATAAAACAATTTACTCAGCTTTTCCCAGCTGATGGCTTCTTAGTTTATTTCTCTTAAAATTACCTAGATAGAAGTAGATAAAGCATTTACTTAGCACTTACTATGTGCTATCACTCTGATGCTATTATTTCTCTGCCTATAACTCTTTTGTTACTAATAACTTCCTTAAGGGTATAAAATCAGTAGTAGGATCACTGGGTCAGAGAGGAGAAACAATTTAATAACTTTTCTTACATAATTCGACAGAGCGGTTGGACCAATTCAAAGCTTCATTTCACAAGTTTCATATTGAACAAAATAAAATTTAAATGGGAGAAATGTAAAAACTCACACTTAGGTTTGAATCATTAATGTCACAAGTAAAGAATGGAGGAGGGGGTGGCTAGGTGGCACAGTGAGTAGAGCACCGGCCCTGGAGTCAGGAGGACTTGAGTTCAAATCCCGCCTCAAACACAACACAAAAACTAGTCATGTGATTTTGGGCAAGTCACTTAACCCCAACTGCCCCTCCGAAAAAAAAAAAAAGAATGGAGGAAGGAGGCATGGTTAGATACCAGTTCATATAAAGGAATAAAAACAGTCTTGAGATTTTATTGAATTACAAATTCAATTTAAATATTCCAATCTTATGATATGGCAGCATAAACAGCTAATGCTACCTTTAACTACAATTTTTTTTAAAGTATTGTATCAAAAATGTAGTTGACAATCATGATTTTTTAAAAACTTTTTTCCTGGTCAACAACATTTGGAATATTGCATTTGCCTCTAGGTATGATACATGGGAAACCAGTATGCTGAAGGGCATGAAATCTATGCTATATAGGGTTGGTTGAATTAATTGTTAATATTTATACAGAAGGCATAGGGAAAATTAATAGTGGGACTGAAGTATGCAAAGTTTTCATGTGGAAGAAAGAATAGAATTTATAATTAGGGCTGTAGAAAGCAGAATGATAAGCAATGATTTACTTGTCTAAAGGGACAGTTTGTGCCTAATGTAGTGGGAGGGGAAAAGAAAGGAGGGTTCTCCCAAAGAGTTAAGGACTATATTAAGATGTAGTGGAATTCTCCTCACAAGAAAGCTTCAAGTAAAGGCTATATGAGCATTTCCTGCACATGCTGTAGAATCAATGAACTAGAGTAGATGACCTTTGATGACTCAGTACTCTGAGATTTTATGATGCTTTGACATAAAAGAAAGTTTCCTCCAGTTCTATGTTTGTTAGAAGCTTTTCCATAAATGAGTAATGTTATTTTATCGAAAGCATGTTCAATGTCAGTTGATGAAATTATGTCTTTTTTACTGATTATAGAATATTTCCAACTTGGTAATAATGATTTTTCAAGTATATTTTGAAAATATATGCTATAGGATGCAATAGATAAAGAGCTGGACTTGGAATCAAAAAGATGTGAGTTCAAATTCATCATCAGACACTAGCTATATCACTCAGAGAAAATCACAATCTCTGTCTGCCTCAGTTTCCTCAATTGTACTATGTGAATAATAGCATCTCCCTCCTATGATTGTTGTGAGCATAAAACTAGACAATATGAATCACAAACTTTATATGCCTTGGAGTACTGAAGAAATATTTAATATTAATATATCACTTTAGTGTCTTTCCAGAAATTTTTTAAATTGCATCATAATTCATTAGTGATATTGGACTATATATGTTTGTTTTTCAATGCTTTATTAATTTGTTTTACTCTGTTTGGAAAACCAGAACTATATTTATCTCATAAAAGGAATCTATTTATATCTAATTTCTCCATTTATTTGATTGATCTTAATGAAAAATGGTACAATTTTTAAAATTCCTGGCAAGATGTTAGTGATATAATCCTAGTAGATAATACTTTGATAGTACTTTAAGGTGCATAAACTACATGTTAAATATTATCTCATTTTATTTTTCTGAACGATCATGAAAGGGACATGTTCTCAACTGTAAAATGGGGATAATAATAGCACCTATCACCTAGGGCTGTACTAAGGATCAAATGAGATAATATTTCTAAAGTTTGCAGAATATATTAGGTATTATGTAAATTCTAACTTTTATTATTATTGTTAGTAGTAATAATAATACTAACAATGCAAATGTATGTCATATGAGAGGGTTTTCCCCCATTTGGTATTCATTTATAGGTTGCTCAATTTTTTTCTGAAATTGGGTATTTAGTGTCTCTTTTCCATATTTGCTCATTTAAGCATTACCAGAGGGATGAAAAAAGAATCTTTAATATCTCTTCTGTATGTTGAACTATTATTTTACCCCACTAAAAGTGTGTTTAAAAGGGGCAGCTTAGTAGCACAGTAGATAGAGTACCTGACCTGGAGTCAGGAAGAAAAATATTCTTGAGTCCAAATCTGACCTTAGACACCTACTAGCTGTGTGGCTCTGAGAAAGTCACTTAACCCTGTTTGCCTCAGTTCCTCATATGTAAAATTGAGCTGGAGAAGGACATGGCAAACCACTTCAGTATCTTTGCCAAGAAAACACCAAATGGGGTCATGAAGAGTCAGACACAACTGAAGCAACTGAACTATAATAACAATAGAAAAGCATGTTGGTCTGTTTCTTGGGACAGTCCATTACATGCTTTATCCCACACATGACTATTGAACAGGAATTCTCATTCTACTTCTGCTTTTGCATGGGAAGAAGCAATGAGGAGAATGGAAGTGGGTAGGTGAAATACATTCACACACACATACACAAAATACATATACATACACATAATTTTTTTCCCTTTGAGTTATTAAGATACATAATATTGAAGAAAAAAACAGTAGAATAGAAATTTCTTATTTAAGGTTGGAGAGGCGTGTGAAGCACTCACTTCAGTGAATATAATCATAGAAGTCCCAGTCATTCTAACTGAATCAATGAATCAATCAACAGAGTAGTAGATGTTAAGGAAGTTTCCTCAGCCCCACAGCAATGTAATCACACATATTTAAGTTGCAATGTCTAAATAAGATTAGTTAACACCAGGATCACTTTATTAAGTATGAATCCTTTCTAACTGGGTCAAGAATATAATCAATCATTCCCTTTGGGGCTTGAGTCAGCTCATTAGTTTGCTAGTCTTGCTGAGGAATATTTCCTGTTTGAAGTTCATTTTAGAGCCAAAATTTTAAGAGGATGACAGGGTTGGGTGGGTGGGAACCCTCGACAGGGAATCGGTGTTGGGGAGTTAGGAGAAACTTCACATTCTCTTTATTTGTTCCTCTGTGCCCCTCTTCCCCCTGACCATGTCATTGGTAGCTTTTGGACCACTAGAAGGCAACGAATGCAGTAAGGAGTCCAGGACACTGAAAAGAAATGAATGTGAAAGATAATCAAATGAGAGAAAAGGAAGCCTCAAAGCTCCCAGCCCTTCATAGTAAAGAAATGCCAGATTTGGAATAAAGTGCCAGCAGTTTTATTTTTTTGTTTGTTGTTTGTTTTAAATACCTTTGCTGCACAGTGTATCCTACACATATACCTTATTACTATTATACTCTTACGTTTGAAGCCCTTCTTCCTATAGAGCTGTTTATTTCTGTGGAGGTATAAGCCCCAGGGTTTCAGGGGAAATGTTTTATGTTAGTCTTTTTACTTCCCTATCTTCATAAATGCCTTTGATAAAAGATAATTAAATCTACTGATGCATTGTTACTGTGAATCACACTTACAGGGGTTTATGCATTATATTTTAGATAGCTCCACAGCTATCCTTTTTGTCTATATTTGACACAAGTGTAAAGACAAGTTGCAAAGAAAAGTAGGAAAAATGGAAAGGAGACTGGCAGAAATCAGGCATAGACCAATATCTTACATCATTTATCAAGATAAGGTAAAACTGATCTAGATATAAAGAGAGATATTACAAATAAATTTGAAGAACATGGAACATGTTACTCACCAGAACTATGGATAGGTGAACAATTTATGAATAAATGAGATATAGAGAACAGTGTATGGTATAAAATGAATAATTTCTATCACATTAGATTTAAAAGGTTTTGTATAAATAATACCAAGATAGTTAAGATCACAGAGAATGAATAAAATTGAGGAAAAATTTTATATCAGATAAAGGTCTCATATCTCAAATATATAAAGAGTTTTGTCAAATCTATAAGAATACAAGTCATTCTCCAATTGATAAATGGTCAAAGGATATGAGCAAGCAGTTTTCTGATGAATAAATAAAAATAATTTATAGTCATATGAAAAAATACTCTAAATCATTATTGGTTAGAGAAATGCAAATTAAAACAACCTTGAGATATCATTTTATACCCATCAGAATGACTAAAATGATAGAAAAGGAAAACAATAAATGTTAGAGGGGATGTGGAAAAATTGGGACACTTATTCAGTGTTGATGAAACTGTGATCTGGTCTAACCATCTTGGAAAGTTATTTGGAATTACAGCCAAAGAGTTACAAAACTTCCTATACCTTTTGACTTAACAATACTACTATTAGGACCATTTCCTAACATGATTAGGGAAAAACAAAAAGAAACTATATGTCCTAAGTTATTTATAGCAGTTGTCTTTGTGGTGGAAAGAACTGGAAACTGTTGAGATGCCCAGAAATTATGGAGTGGCTAAACAAGTTGTGGTATATGATAGTGAGAGAATAAATGATGAGCTTGATTATTTTAGGAAAAAAAAACATGAAAAGTCTTGCATGAAATAATGAAGAGTAAAATGAGCAGAAGTGAGAACATTGTATACAGTAACAGCAATATTGTTTTAATAATAAATTTCAGTAATCAAGTCATTTTTAATTATTATATATACCCAAATTAACGACAAAAGACCTATGAAGGAAGATGCTACTTACATCCAGAGAAAGAACTGATAAATAGAAGTATATAGTATGGAATTACATATGCATATTTGTGTCTAATGGTAGCCTTCTCTAAGATGGGAGTAGGAGGAAGGAGGGTAAAAACGACATTGACATGATAACTTTATTATATATTTTTAAAAAAGCAGTTTGCACATAATATATTTGCAGTTTCATGTACAATACTCTTTTTTCTATTTTACTTTGATATGGAAATGATTGCTTTTTTTCTTAAGTTAAGAACAAAAATTTTAACAAAAAGATGGCCTTACAGCATTACCCTCAGAATCCTGAGAGTATTCAGACACTCTCTAGAAAACCCAATGCAAAAGTTGGAGTAGCCCCAGAAGGGTGATAATCTATGTCAGCCAAGACCATCTATGGATAGAAGGATTAGGTATTGTTAATAATATCTTATACTACAAGATATCTTATAATTTGTATTTGATTAATTTTATGTTTCACTTAGTTACATAAGTTAATTTAGCAAAACACCCACCCTGGTTCCAATGAACAACTTAAACTCAAAATGTCAAAACTGAACTTCATCTCCCCACTCAACACCCCTTTCTTTAACTCCTTTGGAACTATCAAGGGTGCCACTAATCCCCCATTTACTCAGGCTCACAACCTAAGTGTTATCCTTGATCTTTCTTTCTCACCCCCAAAATTCAATCAGTTGTACAATCCTCTCATTTCTACCTAATCTCTAATATATTCCTCTTTTCTCCTCTGACAATCTATTCACCCTATTCCAGACCCTTAATACTTTATTCCTAGACTATTGCAATTAGCTTGCACATTGATCTCCTAGCCTTGTCTCCATTGCAATCCATTCTTCTTTCAGTTGTCAAATTAATCTTGCTAAAATACAGACCATATCACATACACCCCTCCCCATTCAATAATCTCTAGTGGTTTCTTATTGCCTCTAGGATCTCATATCAAATACTTGATTTGACTTTTAAAGCCTCTTATAGCCTGCCCCCTTCTTACTTTTCCAGTCTTCTTATACTTCATTCCCTTCCATGTATTCTTTGCTCCTGTGACATTGGCATCCTTCTGTTTCTCAGACAAGACACTCCCTCATCCAACTGTGAAAATTTTCACAGAATGTATGCCACGCCTAGAATAATTTCCCTCCTTGTATATGACCCTTTTCAAGTCTTATCTAAAGTCTTATCTTCTACAATAAGCCTTTTACATTCCCCCCTAATCTGAACGCCTTCCCTCTGACAGTATAGTGTGCATGCATGTGTGCGTGTATGTCTGTGTATTTGTGCATGTGTGTGTTGTTTTGTATGTATGTTTTATTTGTACATAGTTCTTTGCATGGTGACTTCCCCATTAGACTGTGAACTCCTTGAGAGCAGGGGCCATTTTGCCAATTTTTGTCTTTCATTGTATGTCCAGTTCTGACCACAGTGTCTGGCACACAATGGGTGCTTAATAAGTGCTACTTGACTAATGAGAAAAGGGAATTTAGTTTTAAATGATGCCTAGGCCTAGGTCAAGAAAGCAGGATAATCAGATAATGGGAGGATATTGGAGGGTGTGGGGCATGAATGGTATTTTTCATCTCTTCAACTTGAAGGTTCTGACTTTGGGGGAAAAAAAGGAAAAAAATATGGGAAGCTAATAGCTAGATATGTAGATGGTATTAAAAAACAGATTTTAGCTTTCTGGGTGGGAAATGGCTTCTAATGTCAACAAGATGGGTTCTGAGCAACAGACAAATTATATATTATGCAGACAGGGAAGAATGTGCTTGGCAGGACACTCACTGATCAAGAGCTATTTAAATGGGAATTTGAGGAGAAGGGAGGAAGATATCAACATAAAATTATAAATCTGAATATTGATACTACTGAGAATAACAACTATCATGTACTAAAATCCATAATGTGTGATAGATCAGTCATCCCATTCCTTCCTCAGAAGGAAACAAGCATAGACCAATACCTTTAGGTTCAAGAATGACAATTAATCAGTTTCTCCAATATGTGGGTAATATGTCAAATAATCTGCAATTTTAATAAATAGAGGCAAATATGAATTCAAAGATTTAGGAATTTGGTAGAATAATAAAATAAGGCATGTTTGAAATATGGCATTGGAAGGATTGTTCAAAAGGAGCAGATTTAATAGGGATATAAATATAGTGTATCATGTGTATATGTACATACATGAGAGAGAGATGGAGAGGGGAGAGAAGAAGAGAGGGAGGGAGAGAGAGAGAAACAGAGAGAGAAAGAGAGAGAGAGATACAGAGAGAGAGAGACAGAGAGAGAGAGAGAGAGAGACAGAGAGAGAGAGA